>NW_027212563.1:0-250000 GCF_947461875.1 Haliaeetus albicilla
CAAACCTGTTGTGCCTGTGAATAGGCTGCAGGGGGAAGGTGAAGACCAGCAACAGCTTTCCGGGCTGCCACCTTCCGTGTGGGACAAGGAGCCGGACGTTTGCCTTTTCGGGAACAGGCTCTGCCGAGGATGCGCACCGTGAGATGTTCCTTCTCTGGGCAAGCACAGATCCCCAAACCTGTTGTGCCTGTGAATAGGCTGCAGGGGGAAGGTGAAGACCAGCAAGAGCTTTCCGGGCTGCCACCTTCCGTGTGGGACAAGGAGCCGGACGTTTGCCTTTTCGGGAACAGGCTCTGCCGAGGATGCGCACCGTGAGATGTTCCTTCTCTGGGCAAGCACAGATCCCCAAACCTGTTGTGCCTGTGAATAGGCTGCAGGGGGAAGGTGAAGACCAGCAACAGCTTTCCGGGCTGCCACCTTCCGTGTGGGACAAGGAGCCGGACGTTTGCCTTTTCGGGAACAGGCTCTGCCGAGGATGCGCACCGTGAGATGTTCCTTCTCTGGGCAAGCACAGATCCCCAAACCTGTTGTGCCTGTGAATAGGCCGCAGGGGGAAGGTGAAGACCAGCAACAGCTTTCAGGGCTGCCACCTTCCGTGTGGGACAAGGAGCCGGACGTTTGCCTTTTCGGGAACAGGCTCTGCCGAGGATGCGCACCGTGAGATGTTCCTTCTCTGGGCAAGCACAGATCCCCAAACCTGTTGTGCCTGTGAATAGGCTGCAGGGGGAAGGTGAAGACCAGCAACAGCTTTCCGGGCTGCCACCTTCCGTGTGGGACAAGGAGCCGGACGTTTGCCTTTTCGGGAACAGGCTCTGCCGAGGATGCGCACCGTGAGATGTTCCTTCTCTGGGCAAGCACAGATCCCCAAACCTGTTGTGCCTGTGAATAGGCTGCAGGGGGAAGGTGAAGACCAGCAACAGCTTTCCCGGCTGCCACCATCCGTGTGGGACAAGGAGCCGGACGTTTGCCTTTTCGGGAACAGGCTCTGCCGAGGATGCGCACCGTGAGATGTTCCTTCTCTGGGCAAGCACAGATCCCCAAACCTGTTGTGCCTGTGAATAGGCTGCAGGGGGAAGGTGAAGACCAGCAACAGCTTTCCGGGCTGCCACCTTCCGTGTGGGACAAGGAGCCGGACGTTTGCCTTTTCGGGAACAGGCTCTGCCGAGGATGCGCACCGTGAGATGTTCCTTCTCTGCGCAAGCACAGATCCCCAAACCTGTTGTGCCTGTGACTAGGCTGCAGGGGGAAGGTGAAGACCAGCAACAGCTTTCCGGGCTGCCACCTTCCGTGTGGGACAAGGAGCCGGACGTTTGCCTTTTCGGGAACAGGCTCTGCCGAGGATGCGCACCGTGAGATGTTCCTTCTCTGGGCAAGCACAGATCCCCAAACCTGTTGTGCCTGTGACTAGGCTGCAGGGGGAAGGTGAAGACCAGCAAGAGCTTTCCGGGCTGCCACCTTCCGTGTGGGACAAGGAGCCGGACGTTTGCCTTTTCGGGAACAGGCTCTGCCGAGGATGCGCACTGTGAGATGTTCCTTCTCTGGGCAAGCACAGATCCCCAAACCTGTTGTGCCTGTGAATAGGCTGCAGGGGGAAGGTGAAGACCAGCAAGAGCTTTCCGGGCTGCCACCTTCCGTGTGGGACAAGGAGCCGGACGTTTGCCTTTTCGGGAACAGGCTCTGCCGAGGATGCGCACCGTGAGATGTTCCTTCTCTGGGCAAGCAGAGATCCCAAAACCTGTTGTGCCTGTGAATAGGCTGCAGGGGGAAGGTGAAGACCAGCAACAGCTTTCCGGGCTGCCACCTTCCGTGTGGGACAAGGAGCCGGACGTTTGCCTTTTCGGGAACAGGCTCTGCCGAGGATGCGCACCGTGAGATGTTCGTTCTCTGCGCAAGCACAGATCCCAAAACCTGTTGTGCCTGTGAATAGGCTGCAGGGGGAAGGTGAAGACCAGCAACAGCTTTCAGGGCTGCCACCTTCCGTGTGGGACAAGGAGCCGGACGTTTGCCTTTTCGGGAACAGGCTCTGCCGAGGATGCGCACCATGAGATGTTCCTTCTCTGGGCAAGCACAGATCCCCAAACCTGTTGTGCCTGTGAATAGGCTGCAGGGGGAAGGTGAAGACCAGCAACAGCTTTCCGGGCTGCCACCTTCCGTGTGGGACAAGGAGCCGGACGTTTGCCTTTTCGGGAACAGGCTCTGCCGAGGATGCGCACCGTGAGATGTTCCTTCTCTGGGCAAGCACAGATCCCCAAACCTGTTGTGCCTGTGACTAGGCTGCAGGGGGAAGGTGAAGACCAGCAACAGCTTTCCGGGCTGCCACCTTCCGTGTGGGACAAGGAGCCGGACGTTTGCCTTTTCGGGAACAGGCTCTGCCGAGGATGCGCACCGTGAGATGTTCCTTCTCTGCGCAAGCACAGATCCCCAAACCTGTTGTGCCTGTGAATAGGCTGCAGGGGGAAGGTGAAGACCAGCAACAGCTTTCCGGGCTGCCACCTTCCGTGTGGGACAAGGAGCCGGAAGTTTGCCTTTTCGGGAACAGGCTCTGCCGAGGATGCGCACCGTGAGATGTTCCTTCTCTGGGCAAGCACAGATCCCATAAACTGTTGTGCCTGTGACTAGGCTGCAGGGGGAAGGTGAAGACCAGCAACAGCTTTCCGGGCTGCCACCTTCCGTGTGGGACAAGGAGCCGGACGTTTGCCTTTTCGGGAACAGGCTCTGCCGAGGATGCGCACCGTGAGATGTTCCTTCTCTGGGCAAGCACAGATCCCAAAACCTGTTGTGCCTGTGAATAGGCTGCAGGGGGAAGGTGAAGACCAGCAACAGCTTTCAGGTCTGCCACCTTCCGTGTGGGACAAGGAGCCGGACATTTGCCTTTTCGGGAACAGGCTCTGCCGAGGATGCGCACCATGAGAGATTGCGTCTTTGGGAAAGCAGACATTCCCAGTGCGGTGGTGCCTGTGAATAGGCTGCAGGGGGAAGGTGAAGACCAGCAAGAGCTTTCCGGGCTGCCACCTTCCGTGTGGGACAAGGAGCCGGACGTTTGCCTTTTCGGGAACAGGCTCTGCCGAGGATGCGCACCGTGAGATGTTCCTTCTCTGGGCAAGCACAGATCCCAAAACCTGTTGTGCCTGTGAATAGGCTGCAGGGGGAAGGTGAAGACCAGCAAGAGCTTTCCGGGCTGCCACCTTCCGTGTGGGACAAGGAGCCGGACGTTTGCCTTTTCGGGAACAGGCTCTGCCGAGGATGCGCACCGTGAGATGTTCCTTCTCTGGGCAAGCACAGATCCCCAAACCTGTTGTGCCTGTGAATAGGCTGCAGGGGGAAGGTGAAGACCAGCAACAGCTTTCCGGGCTGCCACCTTCCGTGTGGGACAAGGAGCCGGACGTTTGCCTTTTCGGGAACAGGCTCTGCCGAGGATGCGCACCGTGAGATGTTCCTTCTCTGGGCAAGCACAGATCCCCAAACCTGTTGTGCCTGTGACTAGGCTGCAGGGGGAAGGTGAAGACCAGCAAGAGCTTTCCGGGCTGCCACCTTCCGTGTGGGACAAGGAGCCGGACGTTTGCCTTTTCGGGAACAGGCTCTGCCGAGGATGCGCACCATGAGATGTTCCTTCTCTGCGCAAGCACAGATCCCCAAACCTGTTGTGCCTGTGAATAGGCTGCAGGGGGAAGGTGAAGACCAGCAAGAGCTTTCCGGGCTGCCACCTTCCGTGTGGGACAAGGAGCCGGACGTTTGCCTTTTCGGGAACAGGCTCTGCCGAGGATGCGCACCGTGAGATGTTCCTTCTCTGGGCAAGCACAGATCCCCAAACCTGTTGTGCCTGTGAATAGGCTGCAGGGGGAAGGTGAAGACCAGCAAGAGCTTTCCGGGCTGCCACCTTCCGTGTGGGACAAGGAGCCGGACGTTTGCCTTTTCGGGAACAGGCTCTGCCGAGGATGCGCACCGTGAGATGTTCCTTCTCTGGGCAAGCACAGATCCCCAAACCTGTTGTGCCTGTGAATAGGCTGCAGGGGGAAGGTGAAGACCAGCAACAGCTTTCCGGGCTGCCACCTTCCGTGTGGGACAAGGAGCCGGACGTTTGCCTTTTCGGGAACAGGCTCTGCCGAGGATGCGCACCGTGAGATGTTCCTTCTCTGGGCAAGCACAGATCCCCAAACCTGTTGTGCCTGTGAATAGGCTGCAGGGGGAAGGTGAAGACCAGCAACAGCTTTCCGGGCTGCCACCTTCCGTGTGGGACAAGGAGCCGGACGTTTGCCTTTTCGGGAACAGGCTCTGCCGAGGATGCGCACCGTGAGATGTTCCTTCTCTGGGCAAGCACAGATCCCCAAACCTGTTGTGCCTGTGAATAGGCTGCAGGGGGAAGGTGAAGACGAGCAACAGCTTTCCGGGCTGCCACCTTCCGTGTGGGACAAGGAGCCGGACGTTTGCCTTTTCGGGAACAGGCTCTGCCGAGGATGCGCACCGTGAGATGTTCCTTCTCTGGGCAAGCACAGATCCCCAAACCTGTTGTGCCTGTGACTAGGCTGCAGGGGGAAGGTGAAGACCAGCAACAGCTTTCCGGGCTGCCACCTTCCGTGTGGGACAAGGAGCCGGACGTTTGCCTTTTCGGGAACAGGCTCTGCCGAGGATGCTCACCGTGAGATGTTCCTTCTCTGGGCAAGCACAGATCCCCAAACCTGTTGTGCCTGTGAATAGGCTGCAGGGGGAAGGTGAAGACCAGCAACAGCTTTCCGGGCTGCCACCTTCCGTGTGGGACAAGGAGCCGGACGTTTGCCTTTTCGGGAACAGGCTCTGCCGAGGATGCGCACCGTGAGATGTTCCTTCTCTGGGCAAGCACAGATCCCCAAACCTGTTGTGCCTGTGAATAGGCTGCAGGGGGAAGGTGAAGACCAGCAAGAGCTTTCCGGGCTGCCACCTTCCGTGTGGGACAAGGAGCCGGACGTTTGCCTTTTCGGGAACAGGCTCTGCCGAGGATGCGCACCGTGAGATGTTCCTTCTCTGGGCAAGCACAGATCCCCAAACCTGTTGTGCCTGTGACTAGGCTGCAGGGGGAAGGTGAAGACCAGCAACAGCTTTCCGGGCTGCCACCTTCCGTGTGGGACAAGGAGCCGGACGTTTGCCTTTTTGGGAACAGGCTCTGCCGAGGATGCGCACCGTGAGATGTTCCTTCTCTGCGCAAGCACAGATCCCCAAACCTGTTGTGCCTGTGAATAGGCTGCAGGGGGAAGGTGAAGACCAGCAAGAGCTTTCAGGGCTGCCACCTTCCGTGTGGGACAAGGAGCCGGACGTTTGCCTTTTCGGGAACAGGCTCTGCCGAGGATGCGCACCGTGAGATGTTCCTTCTCTGGGCAAGCACAGATCCCCAAACCTGTTGTGCCTGTGAATAGGCTGCAGGGGGAAGGTGAAGACCAGCAACAGCTTTCCGGGCTGCCACCTTCCGTGTGGGACAAGGAGCCGGACGTTTGCCTTTTCGGGAACAGGCTCTGCCGAGGATGCGCACCGTGAGATGTTCCTTCTCTGCGCAAGCACAGATCCCCAAACCTGTTGTGCCTGTGAATAGGCCGCAGGGGGAAGGTGAAGACCAGCAACAGCTTTCAGGGCTGCCACCTTCCGTGTGGGACAAGGAGCCGGACGTTTGCCTTTTCGGGAACAGGCTCTGCCGAGGATGCGCACCGTGAGATGTTCCTTCTCTGGGCAAGCACAGATCCCCAAACCTGTTGTGCCTGTGAATAGGCTGCAGGGGGAAGGTGAAGACCAGCAACAGCTTTCCGGGCTGCCACCTTCCGTGTGGGACAAGGAGCCGGACGTTTGCCTTTTCGGGAACAGGCTCTGCCGAGGATGCGCACCGTGAGATGTTCCTTCTCTGGGCAAGCACAGATCCCCAAACCTGTTGTGCCTGTGAATAGGCTGCAGGGGGAAGGTGAAGACCAGCAACAGCTTTCCGGGCTGCCACCTTCCGTGTGGGACAAGGAGCCGGACGTTTGCCTTTTCGGGAACAGGCTCTGCCGAGGATGCGCACCGTGAGATGTTCCTTCTCTGCGCAAGCACAGATCCCCAAACCTGTTGTGCCTGTGAGTAGGCTGCAGGGGGAAGGTGAAGACCAGCAACAGCTTTCCGGGCTGCCACCTTCCGTGTGGGACAAGGAGCCGGACGTTTGCCTTTTCGGGAACAGGCTCTGCCGAGGATGCGCACCGTGAGATGTTCCTTCTCTGGGCAAGCACAGATCCCCAAACCTGTTGTGCCTGTGACTAGGCTGCAGGGGGAAGGTGAAGACCAGCAACAGCTTTCCGGGCTGCCACCTTCCGTGTGGGACAAGGAGCCGGACGTTTGCCTTTTCGGGAACAGGCTCTGCCGAGGATGCGCACCGTGAGATGTTCCTTCTCTGGGCAAGCACAGATCCCCAAACCTGTTGTGCCTGTGAATAGGCTGCAGGGGGAAGGTGAAGACCAGCAAGAGCTTTCCCGGCTGCCACCTTCCGTGTGGGACAAGGAGCCGGACGTTTGCCTTTTCGGGAACAGGCTCTGCCGAGGATGCGCACCGTGAGATGTTCCTTCTCTGGGCAAGCAGAGATCCCAAAACCTGTTGTGCCTGTGAATAGGCTGCAGGGGGAAGGTGAAGACCAGCAACAGCTTTCCGGGCTGCCACCTTCCGTGTGGGACAAGGAGCCGGACGTTTGCCTTTTCGGGAACAGGCTCTGCCGAGGATGCGCACCGTGAGATGTTCCTTCTCTGCGCAAGCACAGATCCCCAAACCTGTTGTGCCTGTGAATAGGCTGCAGGGGGAAGGTGAAGACCAGCAAGAGCTTTCCGGGCTGCCACCTTCCGTGTGGGACAAGGAGCCGGACGTTTGCCTTTTCGGGAACAGGCTCTGCCGAGGATGCGCACCGTGAGATGTTCCTTCTCTGGGCAAGCACAGATCCCCAAACCTGTTGTGCCTGTGAATAGGCTGCAGGGGGAAGGTGAAGACCAGCAACAGCTTTCCGGGCTGCCACCTTCCATGTGGGACAAGGAGCCGGACGTTTGCCTTTTCGGGAACAGGCTCTGCCGAGGATGCGCACCGTGAGATGTTCCTTCTCTGGGCAAGCACAGATCCCAAAACCTGTTGTGCCTGTGAATAGGCTGCAGGGGGAAGGTGAAGACCAGCAAGAGCTTTCCGGGCTGCCACCTTCCGTGTGGGACAAGGAGCCGGACGTTTGCCTTTTCGGGAACAGGCTCTGCCGAGGATGCGCACCGTGAGATGTTCCTTCTCTGGGCAAGCACAGATCCCCAAACCTGTTGTGCCTGTGAACAGGCCGCAGGGGGAAGGTGAAGACGAGCAACAGCTTTCCGGGCTGCCACCTTCCGTGTGGGACAAGGAGCCGGACGTTTGCCTTTTCGGGAACAGGCTCTGCCGAGGATGCGCACCGTGAGATGTTCCTTCTCTGGGCAAGCACAGATCCCCAAACCTGTTGTGCCTGTGAATAGGCTGCAGGGGGAAGGTGAAGACGAGCAACAGCTTTCCGGGCTGCCACCTTCCGTGTGGGACAAGGAGCCGGACGTTTGCCTTTTCGGGAACAGGCTCTGCCGAGGATGCGCACCGTGAGATGTTCCTTCTCTGGGCAAGCACAGATCCCCAAACCTGTTGTGCCTGTGAATAGGCTGCAGGGGGAAGGTGAAGACCAGCAAGAGCTTTCCGGGCTGCCACCTTCCGTGTGGGACAAGGAGCCGGACGTTTGCCTTTTCGGGAACAGGCTCTGCCGAGGATGCGCACCGTGAGATGTTCCTTCTCTGGGCAAGCACAGATCCCCAAACCTGTTGTGCCTGTGAATAGGCTGCAGGGGGAAGGTGAAGACCAGCAACAGCTTTCCGGGCTGCCACCTTCCGTGTGGGACAAGGAGCCGGACGTTTGCCTTTTCGGGAACAGGCTCTGCCGAGGATGCGCACCGTGAGATGTTCCTTCTCTGGGCAAGCACAGATCCCCAAACCTGTTGTGCCTGTGACTAGGCTGCAGGGGGAAGGTGAAGACCAGCAAGAGCTTTCCGGGCTGCCACCTTCCGTGTGGGACAAGGAGCCGGACGTTTGCCTTTTCGGGAACAGGCTCTGCCGAGGATGCGCACCGTGAGATGTTCCTTCTCTGGGCAAGCACAGATCCCCAAACCTGTTGTGCCTGTGACTAGGCTGCAGGGGGAAGGTGAAGACCAGCAACAGCTTTCCGGGCTGCCACCTTCCGTGTGGGACAAGGAGCCGGACGTTTGCCTTTTCGGGAACAGGCTCTGCCGAGGATGCGCACCGTGAGATGTTCCTTCTCTGGGCAAGCACAGATCCCCAAACCTGTTGTGCCTGTGAATAGGCTGCAGGGGGAAGGTGAAGACGAGCAACAGCTTTCCGGGCTGCCACCTTCCGTGTGGGACAAGGAGCCGGACGTTTGCCTTTTCGGGAACAGGCTCTGCCGAGGATGCGCACCGTGAGATGTTCCTTCTCTGCGCAAGCACAGATCCCCAAACCTGTTGTGCCTGTGAATAGGCTGCAGGGGGAAGGTGAAGACCAGCAAGAGCTTTCCGGGCTGCCACCTTCCGTGTGGGACAAGGAGCCGGACGTTTGCCTTTTCGGGAACAGGCTCTGCCGAGGATGCGCACCGTGAGATGTTCCTTCTCTGGGCAAGCACAGATCCCCAAACCTGTTGTGCCTGTGAATAGGCTGCAGGGGGAAGGTGAAGACCAGCAACAGCTTTCCGGGCTGCCACCTTCCGTGTGGGACAAGGAGCCGGACGTTTGCCTTTTCGGGAACAGGCTCTGCCGAGGATGCGCACCGTGAGATGTTCCTTCTCTGCGCAAGCACAGATCCCAAAACCTGTTGTGCCTGTGAATAGGCTGCAGGGGGAAGGTGAAGACCAGCAAGAGCTTTCCGGGCTGCCACCTTCCGTGTGGGACAAGGAGCCGGACGTTTGCCTTTTCGGGAACAGGCTCTGCCGAGGATGCGCACCGTGAGATGTTCCTTCTCTGGGCAAGCACAGATCCCCAAACCTGTTGTGCCTGTGAATAGGCCGCAGGGGGAAGGTGAAGACGAGCAACAGCTTTCCGGGCTGCCACCTTCCGTGTGGGACAAGGAGCCGGACGTTTGCCTTTTCGGGAACAGGCTCTGCCGAGGATGCGCACCGTGAGATGTTCCTTCTCTGGGCAAGCACAGATCCCCAAACCTGTTGTGCCTGTGAATAGGCTGCAGGGGGAAGGTGAAGACGAGCAACAGCTTTCCGGGCTGCCACCTTCCGTGTGGGACAAGGAGCCGGACGTTTGCCTTTTCGGGAACAGGCTCTGCCGAGGATGCGCACCGTGAGATGTTCCTTCTCTGGGCAAGCACAGATCCCCAAACCTGTTGTGCCTGTGAATAGGCTGCAGGGGGAAGGTGAAGACCAGCAACAGCTTTCCGGGCTGCCACCTTCCGTGTGGGACAAGGAGCCGGACGTTTGCCTTTTCGGGAACAGGCTCTGCCGAGGATGCGCACCGTGAGATGTTCCTTCTCTGGGCAAGCACAGATCCCCAAACCTGTTGTGCCTGTGAATAGGCTGCAGGGGGAAGGTGAAGACCAGCAAGAGCTTTCCGGGCTGCCACCTTCCGTGTGGGACAAGGAGCCGGACGTTTGCCTTTTCGGGAACAGGCTCTGCCGAGGATGCGCACCGTGAGATGTTCCTTCTCTGGGCAAGCACAGATCCCAAAACCTGTTGTGCCTGTGAATAGGCTGCAGGGGGAAGGTGAAGACCAGCAAGAGCTTTCCGGGCTGCCACCTTCCGTGTGGGACAAGGAGCCGGACGTTTGCCTTTTCGGGAACAGGCTCTGCCGAGGATGCGCACCGTGAGATGTTCCTTCTCTGGGCAAGCACAGATCCCCAAACCTGTTGTGCCTGTGAATAGGCTGCAGGGGGAAGGTGAAGACCAGCAACAGCTTTCCGGGCTGCCACCTTCCGTGTGGGACAAGGAGCCGGACGTTTGCCTTTTTGGGAACAGGCTCTGCCGAGGATGCGCACCGTGAGATGTTCCTTCTCTGCGCAAGCACAGATCCCCAAACCTGTTGTGCCTGTGAATAGGCTGCAGGGGGAAGGTGAAGACCAGCAAGAGCTTTCCGGGCTGCCACCTTCCGTGTGGGACAAGGAGCCAGACGTTTGCCTTTTCGGGAACAGGCTCTGCCGAGGATGCGCACCGTGAGATGTTCCTTCTCTGGGCAAGCACAGATCCCCAAACCTGTTGTGCCTGTGAATAGGCTGCAGGGGGAAGGTGAAGACCAGCAACAGCTTTCCGGGCTGCCACCTTCCGTGTGGGACAAGGAGCCGGACGTTTGCCTTTTCGGGAACAGGCTCTGCCGAGGATGCGCACCGTGAGATGTTCCTTCTCTGGGCAAGCACAGATCCCCAAACCTGTTGTGCCTGTGAATAGGCTGCAGGGGGAAGGTGAAGACCAGCAAGAGCTTTCCGGGCTGCCACCTTCCGTGTGGGACAAGGAGCCGGACGTTTGCCTTTTCGGGAACAGGCTCTGCCGAGGATGCGCACCGTGAGATGTTCCTTCTCTGGGCAAGCACAGATCCCCAAACCTGTTGTGCCTGTGAATAGGCCGCAGGGGGAAGGTGAAGACCAGCAACAGCTTTCCGGGCTGCCACCTTCCGTGTGGGACAAGGAGCCGGACGTTTGCCTTTTCGGGAACAGGCTCTGCCGAGGATGCGCACCGTGAGATGTTCCTTCTCTGGGCAAGCACAGATCCCCAAACCTGTTGTGCCTGTGAATAGGCTGCAGGGGGAAGGTGAAGACCAGCAAGAGCTTTCCGGGCTGCCACCTTCCGTGTGGGACAAGGAGCCGGACGTTTGCCTTTTCGGGAACAGGCTCTGCCGAGGCTGCGCACCGTGAGATGTTCCTTCTCTGGGCAAGCACAGATCCCCAAACCTGTTGTGCCTGTGAATAGGCTGCAGGGGGAAGGTGAAGACCAGCAACAGCTTTCCGGGCTGCCACCTTCCGTGTGGGACAAGGAGCCGGACGTTTGCCTTTTCGGGAACAGGCTCTGCCGAGGATGCGCACCGTGAGATGTTCCTTCTCTGCGCAAGCACAGATCCCCAAACCTGTTGTGCCTGTGACTAGGCTGCAGGGGGAAGGTGAAGACCAGCAACAGCTTTCCGGGCTGCCACCTTCCGTGTGGGACAAGGAGCCGGACGTTTGCCTTTTCGGGAACAGGCTCTGCCGAGGATGCGCACCGTGAGATGTTCCTTCTCTGGGCAAGCACAGATCCCCAAACCTGTTGTGCCTGTGACTAGGCTGCAGGGGGAAGGTGAAGACCAGCAAGAGCTTTCCGGGCTGCCACCTTCCGTGTGGGACAAGGAGCCGGACGTTTGCCTTTTCGGGAACAGGCTCTGCCGAGGATGCGCACCGTGAGATGTTCCTTCTCTGGGCAAGCACAGATCCCCAAACCTGTTGTGCCTGTGAATAGGCTGCAGGGGGAAGGTGAAGACCAGCAAGAGCTTTCCGGGCTGCCACCTTCCGTGTGGGACAAGGAGCCGGACGTTTGCCTTTTCGGGAACAGGCTCTGCCGAGGATGCGCACCGTGAGATGTTCCTTCTCTGCGCAAGCACAGATCCCAAAACCTGTTGTGCCTGTGAATAGGCTGCAGGGGGAAGGTGAAGACCAGCAACAGCTTTCCGGGCTGCCACCTTCCGTGTGGGACAAGGAGCCGGACGTTTGCCTTTTCGGGAACAGGCTCTGCCGAGGATGCGCACCGTGAGATGTTCGTTCTCTGCGCAAGCACAGATCCCAAAACCTGTTGTGCCTGTGAATAGGCTGCAGGGGGAAGGTGAAGACCAGCAACAGCTTTCAGGGCTGCCACCTTCCGTGTGGGACAAGGAGCCGGACGTTTGCCTTTTCGGGAACAGGCTCTGCCGAGGATGCGCACCATGAGATGTTCCTTCTCTGGGCAAGCACAGATCCCCAAACCTGTTGTGCCTGTGACTAGGCTGCAGGGGGAAGGTGAAGACCAGCAACAGCTTTCCGGGCTGCCACCTTCCGTGTGGGACAAGGAGCCGGACGTTTGCCTTTTCGGGAACAGGCTCTGCCGAGGATGCGCACCGTGAGATGTTCCTTCTCTGGGCAAGCACAGATCCCCAAACCTGTTGTGCCTGTGAATAGGCTGCAGGGGGAAGGTGAAGACCAGCAACAGCTTTCCGGGCTGCCACCTTCCGTGTGGGACAAGGAGCCGGACGTTTGCCTTTTCGGGAACAGGCTCTGCCGAGGATGCGCACCGTGAGATGTTCCTTCTCTGGGCAAGCACAGATCCCCAAACCTGTTGTGCCTGTGACTAGGCTGCAGGGGGAAGGTGAAGACCAGCAACAGCTTTCCGGGCTGCCACCTTCCGTGTGGGACAAGGAGCCGGACGTTTGCCTTTTCGGGAACAGGCTCTGCCGAGGATGCGCACCGTGAGATGTTCCTTCTCTGCGCAAGCACAGATCCCCAAACCTGTTGTGCCTGTGAATAGGCTGCAGGGGGAAGGTGAAGACCAGCAACAGCTTTCCGGGCTGCCACCTTCCGTGTGGGACAAGGAGCCGGAAGTTTGCCTTTTCGGGAACAGGCTCTGCCGAGGATGCGCACCGTGAGATGTTCCTTCTCTGGGCAAGCACAGATCCCATAAACTGTTGTGCCTGTGACTAGGCTGCAGGGGGAAGGTGAAGACCAGCAACAGCTTTCCGGGCTGCCACCTTCCGTGTGGGACAAGGAGCCGGACGTTTGCCTTTTCGGGAACAGGCTCTGCCGAGGATGCGCACCGTGAGATGTTCCTTCTCTGCGCAAGCACAGATCCCAAAACCTGTTGTGCCTGTGAATAGGCTGCAGGGGGAAGGTGAAGACCAGCAACAGCTTTCAGGTCTGCCACCTTCCGTGTGGGACAAGGAGCCGGACATTTGCCTTTTCGGGAACAGGCTCTGCCGAGGATGCGCACCATGAGAGATTGCGTCTTTGGGAAAGCAGACATTCCCAGTGCGGTGGTGCCTGTGAATAGGCTGCAGGGGGAAGGTGAAGACCAGCAACAGCTTTCCGGGCTGCCACCTTCCGTGTGGGACAAGGAGCCGGACGTTTGCCTTTTCGGGAACAGGCTCTGCCGAGGATGCGCACCGTGAGATGTTCCTTCTCTGGGCAAGCACAGATCCCCAAACCTGTTGTGCCTGTGAATAGGCTGCAGGGGGAAGGTGAAGACCAGCAAGAGCTTTCCGGGCTGCCACCTTCCGTGTGGGACAAGGAGCCGGACGTTTGCCTTTTCGGGAACAGGCTCTGCCGAGGCTGCGCACCGTGAGATGTTCCTTCTCTGGGCAAGCACAGATCCCCAAACCTGTTGTGCCTGTGAATAGGCTGCAGGGGGAAGGTGAAGACCAGCAAGAGCTTTCCGGGCTGCCACCTTCCGTGTGGGACAAGGAGCCGGACGTTTGCCTTTTCGGGAACAGGCTCTGCCGAGGATGCGCACCGTGAGATGTTCCTTCTCTGCGCAAGCACAGATCCCCAAACCTGTTGTGCCTGTGAATAGGCTGCAGGGGGAAGGTGAAGACCAGCAAGAGCTTTCCGGGCTGCCACCTTCCGTGTGGGACAAGGAGCCGGACGTTTGCCTTTTCGGGAACAGGCTCTGCCGAGGATGCGCACCGTGAGATGTTCCTTCTCTGGGCAAGCACAGATCCCCAAACCTGTTGTGCCTGTGAATAGGCTGCAGGGGGAAGGTGAAGACCAGCAACAGCTTTCCGGGCTGCCACCTTCCGTGTGGGACAAGGAGCCGGACGTTTGCCTTTTCGGGAACAGGCTCTGCCGAGGATGCGCACCGTGAGATGTTCCTTCTCTGGGCAAGCACAGATCCCCAAACCTGTTGTGCCTGTGAATAGGCTGCAGGGGGAAGGTGAAGACCAGCAACAGCTTTCCGGGCTGCCACCTTCCGTGTGGGACAAGGAGCCGGACGTTTGCCTTTTCGGGAACAGGCTCTGCCGAGGATGCGCACCGTGAGATGTTCCTTCTCTGGGCAAGCACAGATCCCCAAACCTGTTGTGCCTGTGAATAGGCTGCAGGGGGAAGGTGAAGACGAGCAACAGCTTTCCGGGCTGCCACCTTCCGTGTGGGACAAGGAGCCGGACGTTTGCCTTTTCGGGAACAGGCTCTGCCGAGGATGCGCACCGTGAGATGTTCCTTCTCTGGGCAAGCACAGATCCCCAAACCTGTTGTGCCTGTGACTAGGCTGCAGGGGGAAGGTGAAGACCAGCAAGAGCTTTCCGGGCTGCCACCTTCCGTGTGGGACAAGGAGCCGGACGTTTGCCTTTTCGGGAACAGGCTCTGCCGAGAATGCGCACCGTGAGATGTTCCTTCTCTGGGCAAGCACAGATCCCCAAACCTGTTGTGCCTGTGAATAGGCCGCAGGGGGAAGGTGAAGACCAGCAACAGCTTTCCGGGCTGCCACCTTCCGTGTGGGACAAGGAGCCGGACGTTTGCCTTTTCGGGAACAGGCTCTGCCGAGGATGCGCACCGTGAGATGTTCCTTCTCTGGGCAAGCACAGATCCCAAAACCTGTTGTGCCTGTGAATAGGCTGCAGGGGGAAGGTGAAGACCAGCAACAGCTTTCCGGGCTGCCACCTTCCGTGTGGGACAAGGAGCCGGACGTTTGCCTTTTCGGGAACAGGCTCTGCCGAGGATGCGCACCGTGAGATGTTCCTTCTCTGGGCAAGCACAGATCCCCAAACCTGTTGTGCCTGTGAATAGGCTGCAGGGGGAAGGTGAAGACCAGCAACAGCTTTCCGGGCTGCCACCTTCCGTGTGGGACAAGGAGCCGGACGTTTGCCTTTTCGGGAACAGGCTCTGCCGAGGATGCGCACCGTGAGATGTTCCTTCTCTGCGCAAGCACAGATCCCCAAACCTGTTGTGCCTGTGAATAGGCTGCAGGGGGAAGGTGAAGACCAGCAAGAGCTTTCAGGGCTGCCACCTTCCGTGTGGGACAAGGAGCCGGACGTTTGCCTTTTCGGGAACAGGCTCTGCCGAGGATGCGCACCGTGAGATGTTCCTTCTCTGGGCAAGCAGAGATCCCCAAACCTGTTGTGCCTGTGAATAGGCTGCAGGGGGAAGGTGAAGACCAGCAACAGCTTTCCGGGCTGCCACCTTCCGTGTGGGACAAGGAGCCGGACGTTTGCCTTTTCGGGAACAGGCTCTGCCGAGGATGCGCACCGTGAGATGTTCCTTCTCTGCGCAAGCACAGATCCCCAAACCTGTTGTGCCTGTGACTAGGCTGCAGGGGGAAGGTGAAGACCAGCAACAGCTTTCCGGGCTGCCACCTTCCGTGTGGGACAAGGAGCCGGACGTTTGCCTTTTCGGGAACAGGCTCTGCCGAGGATGCGCACCGTGAGATGTTCCTTCTCTGGGCAAGCACAGATCCCCAAACCTGTTGTGCCTGTGAATAGGCTGCAGGGGGAAGGTGAAGACGAGCAACAGCTTTCCGGGCTGCCACCTTCCGTGTGGGACAAGGAGCCGGATGTTTGCCTTTTCGGGAACAGGCTCTGCCGAGGATGCGCACCGTGAGATGTTCCTTCTCTGGGCAAGCACAGATCCCCAAACCTGTTGTGCCTGTGACTAGGCTGCAGGGGGAAGGTGAAGACCAGCAAGAGCTTTCCGGGCTGCCACCTTCCGTGTGGGACAAGGAGCCGGACGTTTGCCTTTTCGGGAACAGGCTCTGCCGAGGATGCGCACCGTGAGATATTCCTTCTCTGGGCAAGCACAGATCCCCAAACCTGTTGTGCCTGTGAATAGGCTGCAGGGGGAAGGTGAAGACCAGCAACAGCTTTCCGGGCTGCCACCTTCCGTGTGGGACAAGGAGCCGGACGTTTGCCTTTTCGGGAACAGGCTCTGCCGAGGATGCGCACCGTGAGATGTTCCTTCTCTGGGCAAGCACAGATCCCCAAACCTGTTGTGCCTGTGAATAGGCCGCAGGGGGAAGGTGAAGACCAGCAACAGCTTTCCGGGCTGCCACCTTCCGTGTGGGACAAGGAGCCGGACGTTTGCCTTTTCGGGAACAGGCTCTGCCGAGGATGCGCACCGTGAGATGTTCCTTCTCTGGGCAAGCACAGATCCCCAAACCTGTTGTGCCTGTGAATAGGCTGCAGGGGGAAGGTGAAGACCAGCAACAGCTTTCCGGGCTGCCACCATCCGTGTGGGACAAGGAGCCGGACGTTTGCCTTTTCGGGAACAGGCTCTGCCGAGGATGCGCACCGTGAGATGTTCCTTCTCTGGGCAAGCACAGATCCCCAAACCTGTTGTGCCTGTGAATAGGCTGCAGGGGGAAGGTGAAGACCAGCAACAGCTTTCCGGGCTGCCACCTTCCGTGTGGGACAAGGAGCCGGACGTTTGCCTTTTCGGGAACAGGCTCTGCCGAGGATGCGCACCGTGAGATGTTCCTTCTCTGGGCAAGCACAGATCCCCAAACCTGTTGTGCCTGTGAATAGGCTGCAGGGGGAAGGTGAAGACCAGCAACAGCTTTCCGGGCTGCCACCTTCCGTGTGGGACAAGGAGCCGGACGTTTGCCTTTTCGGGAACAGGCTCTGCCGAGGATGCGCACCGTGAGATGTTCCTTCTCTGCGCAAGCACAGATCCCCAAACCTGTTGTGCCTGTGAGTAGGCTGCAGGGGGAAGGTGAAGACCAGCAACAGCTTTCCGGGCTGCCACCTTCCGTGTGGGACAAGGAGCCGGACGTTTGCCTTTTCGGGAACAGGCTCTGCCGAGGATGCGCACCGTGAGATGTTCCTTCTCTGGGCAAGCACAGATCCCCAAACCTGTTGTGCCTGTGACTAGGCTGCAGGGGGAAGGTGAAGACCAGCAACAGCTTTCCGGGCTGCCACCTTCCGTGTGGGACAAGGAGCCGGACGTTTGCCTTTTCGGGAACAGGCTCTGCCGAGGATGCGCACCGTGAGATGTTCCTTCTCTGGGCAAGCACAGATCCCCAAACCTGTTGTGCCTGTGAATAGGCTGCAGGGGGAAGGTGAAGACCAGCAAGAGCTTTCCCGGCTGCCACCTTCCGTGTGGGACAAGGAGCCGGACGTTTGCCTTTTCGGGAACAGGCTCTGCCGAGGATGCGCACCGTGAGATGTTCCTTCTCTGGGCAAGCAGAGATCCCAAAACCTGTTGTGCCTGTGAATAGGCTGCAGGGGGAAGGTGAAGACCAGCAACAGCTTTCCGGGCTGCCACCTTCCGTGTGGGACAAGGAGCCGGACGTTTGCCTTTTCGGGAACAGGCTCTGCCGAGGATGCGCACCGTGAGATGTTCCTTCTCTGCGCAAGCACAGATCCCCAAACCTGTTGTGCCTGTGAATAGGCTGCAGGGGGAAGGTGAAGACCAGCAACAGCTTTCCGGGCTGCCACCTTCCGTGTGGGACAAGGAGCCGGACGTTTGCCTTTTCGGGAACAGGCTCTGCCGAGGATGCGCACCGTGAGATGTTCCTTCTCTGGGCAAGCACAGATCCCCAAACCTGTTGTGCCTGTGAATAGGCTGCAGGGGGAAGGTGAAGACCAGCAACAGCTTTCCGGGCTGCCACCTTCCGTGTGGGACAAGGAGCCGGACGTTTGCCTTTTCGGGAACAGGCTCTGCCGAGGATGCGCACCGTGAGATGTTCCTTCTCTGGGCAAGCACAGATCCCCAAACCTGTTGTGCCTGTGAATAGGCTGCAGGGGGAAGGTGAAGACCAGCAAGAGCTTTCCGGGCTGCCACCTTCCGTGTGGGACAAGGAGCCGGACGTTTGCCTTTTCGGGAACAGGCTCTGCCGAGGATGCGCACCGTGAGATGTTCCTTCTCTGGGCAAGCACAGATCCCCAAACCTGTTGTGCCTGTGAATAGGCCGCAGGGGGAAGGTGAAGACGAGCAACAGCTTTCCGGGCTGCCACCTTCCGTGTGGGACAAGGAGCCGGACGTTTGCCTTTTCGGGAACAGGCTCTGCCGAGGATGCGCACCGTGAGATGTTCCTTCTCTGGGCAAGCACAGATCCCCAAACCTGTTGTGCCTGTGAATAGGCTGCAGGGGGAAGGTGAAGACCAGCAACAGCTTTCCGGGCTGCCACCTTCCGTGTGGGACAAGGAGCCGGACGTTTGCCTTTTCGGGAACAGGCTCTGCCGAGGATGCGCACCGTGAGATGTTCCTTCTCTGGGCAAGCACAGATCCCCAAACCTGTTGTGCCTGTGACTAGGCTGCAGGGGGAAGGTGAAGACCAGCAACAGCTTTCCGGGCTGCCACCTTCCGTGTGGGACAAGGAGCCGGACGTTTGCCTTTTCGGGAACAGGCTCTGCCGAGGATGCGCACCGTGAGATGTTCCTTCTCTGGGCAAGCACAGATCCCCAAACCTGTTGTGCCTGTGAATAGGCTGCAGGGGGAAGGTGAAGACCAGCAAGAGCTTTCCCGGCTGCCACCTTCCGTGTGGGACAAGGAGCCGGACGTTTGCCTTTTCGGGAACAGGCTCTGCCGAGGATGCGCACCGTGAGATGTTCCTTCTCTGGGCAAGCAGAGATCCCCAAACCTGTTGTGCCTGTGAATAGGCTGCAGGGGGAAGGTGAAGACCAGCAACAGCTTTCCGGGCTGCCACCTTCCGTGTGGGACAAGGAGCCGGACGTTTGCCTTTTCGGGAACAGGCTCTGCCGAGGATGCGCACCGTGAGATGTTCCTTCTCTGCGCAAGCACAGATCCCCAAACCTGTTGTGCCTGTGAATAGGCTGCAGGGGGAAGGTGAAGACCAGCAACAGCTTTCCGGGCTGCCACCTTCCGTGTGGGACAAGGAGCCGGACGTTTGCCTTTTCGGGAACAGGCTCTGCCGAGGATGCGCACCGTGAGATGTTCCTTCTCTGGGCAAGCACAGATCCCCAAACCTGTTGTGCCTGTGAATAGGCTGCAGGGGGAAGGTGAAGACCAGCAACAGCTTTCCGGGCTGCCACCTTCCGTGTGGGACAAGGAGCCGGACGTTTGCCTTTTCGGGAACAGGCTCTGCCGAGGATGCGCACCGTGAGATGTTCCTTCTCTGGGCAAGCAGAGATCCCCAAACCTGTTGTGCCTGTGAATAGGCTGCAGGGGGAAGGTGAAGACCAGCAAGAGCTTTCCGGGCTGCCACCTTCCGTGTGGGACAAGGAGCCGGACGTTTGCCTTTTCGGGAACAGGCTCTGCCGAGGATGCGCACCGTGAGATGTTCCTTCTCTGGGCAAGCACAGATCCCCAAACCTGTTGTGCCTGTGAATAGGCCGCAGGGGGAAGGTGAAGACGAGCAACAGCTTTCCGGGCTGCCACCTTCCGTGTGGGACAAGGAGCCGGACGTTTGCCTTTTCGGGAACAGGCTCTGCCGAGGATGCGCACCGTGAGATGTTCCTTCTCTGGGCAAGCACAGATCCCCAAACCTGTTGTGCCTGTGAATAGGCTGCAGGGGGAAGGTGAAGACGAGCAACAGCTTTCCGGGCTGCCACCTTCCGTGTGGGACAAGGAGCCGGACGTTTGCCTTTTCGGGAACAGGCTCTGCCGAGGATGCGCACCGTGAGATGTTCCTTCTCTGGGCAAGCACAGATCCCCAAACCTGTTGTGCCTGTGAATAGGCTGCAGGGGGAAGGTGAAGACCAGCAACAGCTTTCCGGGCTGCCACCTTCCGTGTGGGACAAGGAGCCGGACGTTTGCCTTTTCGGGAACAGGCTCTGCCGAGGATGCGCACCGTGAGATGTTCCTTCTCTGGGCAAGCACAGATCCCCAAACCTGTTGTGCCTGTGAATAGGCTGCAGGGGGAAGGTGAAGACCAGCAACAGCTTTCCGGGCTGCCACCTTCCGTGTGGGACAAGGAGCCGGACGTTTGCCTTTTCGGGAACAGGCTCTGCCGAGGATGCGCACCGTGAGATGTTCCTTCTCTGGGCAAGCACAGATCCCAAAACCTGTTGTGCCTGTGAATAGGCTGCAGGGGGAAGGTGAAGACCAGCAAGAGCTTTCCGGGCTGCCACCTTCCGTGTGGGACAAGGAGCCGGACGTTTGCCTTTTCGGGAACAGGCTCTGCCGAGGATGCGCACCGTGAGATGTTCCTTCTCTGGGCAAGCACAGATCCCCAAACCTGTTGTGCCTGTGACTAGGCTGCAGGGGGAAGGTGAAGACCAGCAACAGCTTTCCGGGCTGCCACCTTCCGTGTGGGACAAGGAGCCGGACGTTTGCCTTTTTGGGAACAGGCTCTGCCGAGGATGCGCACCGTGAGATGTTCCTTCTCTGCGCAAGCACAGATCCCCAAACCTGTTGTGCCTGTGAATAGGCTGCAGGGGGAAGGTGAAGACCAGCAAGAGCTTTCAGGGCTGCCACCTTCCGTGTGGGACAAGGAGCCAGACGTTTGCCTTTTCGGGAACAGGCTCTGCCGAGGATGCGCACCGTGAGATGTTCCTTCTCTGGGCAAGCACAGATCCCCAAACCTGTTGTGCCTGTGAATAGGCTGCAGGGGGAAGGTGAAGACCAGCAAGAGCTTTCCGGGCTGCCACCTTCCGTGTGGGACAAGGAGCCGGACGTTTGCCTTTTCGGGAACAGGCTCTGCCGAGGATGCGCACCGTGAGATGTTCCTTCTCTGGGCAAGCACAGATCCCCAAACCTGTTGTGCCTGTGAATAGGCTGCAGGGGGAAGGTGAAGACCAGCAACAGCTTTCCGGGCTGCCACCTTCCGTGTGGGACAAGGAGCCGGACGTTTGCCTTTTCGGGAACAGGCTCTGCCGAGGATGCGCACCGTGAGATGTTCCTTCTCTGGGCAAGCACAGATCCCCAAACCTGTTGTGCCTGTGACTAGGCTGAAGGGGGAAGGTGAAGACCAGCAAGAGCTTTCCGGGCTGCCACCTTCCGTGTGGGACAAGGAGCCGGACGTTTGCCTTTTCGGGAACAGGCTCTGCCGAGGATGCGCACCGTGAGATGTTCCTTCTCTGGGCAAGCACAGATCCCCAAACCTGTTGTGCCTGTGAATAGGCCGCAGGGGGAAGGTGAAGACCAGCAACAGCTTTCCGGGCTGCCACCTTCCGTGTGGGACAAGGAGCCGGACGTTTGCCTTTTCGGGAACAGGCTCTGCCGAGGATGCGCACCGTGAGATGTTCCTTCTCTGGGCAAGCACAGATCCCCAAACCTGTTGTGCCTGTGAATAGGCCGCAGGGGGAAGGTGAAGACCAGCAACAGCTTTCAGGGCTGCCACCTTCCGTGTGGGACAAGGAGCCGGACGTTTGCCTTTTCGGGAACAGGCTCTGCCGAGGATGCGCACCGTGAGATGTTCCTTCTCTGGGCAAGCACAGATCCCCAAACCTGTTGTGCCTGTGAATAGGCTGCAGGGGGAAGGTGAAGACCAGCAACAGCTTTCCGGGCTGCCACCTTCCGTGTGGGACAAGGAGCCGGACGTTTGCCTTTTCGGGAACAGGCTCTGCCGAGGATGCGCACCGTGAGATGTTCCTTCTCTGGGCAAGCACAGATCCCCAAACCTGTTGTGCCTGTGAATAGGCTGCAGGGGGAAGGTGAAGACCAGCAACAGCTTTCCCGGCTGCCACCATCCGTGTGGGACAAGGAGCCGGACGTTTGCCTTTTCGGGAACAGGCTCTGCCGAGGATGCGCACCGTGAGATGTTCCTTCTCTGGGCAAGCACAGATCCCCAAACCTGTTGTGCCTGTGAATAGGCTGCAGGGGGAAGGTGAAGACCAGCAACAGCTTTCCGGGCTGCCACCTTCCGTGTGGGACAAGGAGCCGGACGTTTGCCTTTTCGGGAACAGGCTCTGCCGAGGATGCGCACCGTGAGATGTTCCTTCTCTGGGCAAGCAGAGATCCCAAAACCTGTTGTGCCTGTGAATAGGCTGCAGGGGGAAGGTGAAGACCAGCAACAGCTTTCCGGGCTGCCACCTTCCGTGTGGGACAAGGAGCCGGACGTTTGCCTTTTCGGGAACAGGCTCTGCCGAGGATGCGCACCGTGAGATGTTCCTTCTCTGGGCAAGCACAGATCCCCAAACCTGTTGTGCCTGTGACTAGGCTGCAGGGGGAAGGTGAAGACCAGCAAGAGCTTTCCGGGCTGCCACCTTCCGTGTGGGACAAGGAGCCGGACGTTTGCCTTTTCGGGAACAGGCTCTGCCGAGGATGCGCACTGTGAGATGTTCCTTCTCTGGGCAAGCACAGATCCCCAAACCTGTTGTGCCTGTGACTAGGCTGCAGGGGGAAGGTGAAGACCAGCAAGAGCTTTCCGGGCTGCCACCTTCCGTGTGGGACAAGGAGCCGGACGTTTGCCTTTTCGGGAACAGGCTCTGCCGAGGATGCGCACCGTGAGATGTTCCTTCTCTGGGCAAGCAGAGATCCCAAAACCTGTTGTGCCTGTGAATAGGCTGCAGGGGGAAGGTGAAGACCAGCAAGAGCTTTCCGGGCTGCCACCTTCCGTGTGGGACAAGGAGCCGGACGTTTGCCTTTTCGGGAACAGGCTCTGCCGAGGATGCGCACCGTGAGATGTTCGTTCTCTGCGCAAGCACAGATCCCAAAACCTGTTGTGCCTGTGAATAGGCTGCAGGGGGAAGGTGAAGACCAGCAACAGCTTTCAGGGCTGCCACCTTCCGTGTGGGACAAGGAGCCGGACGTTTGCCTTTTCGGGAACAGGCTCTGCCGAGGATGCGCACCGTGAGATGTTCCTTCTCTGGGCAAGCACAGATCCCCAAACCTGTTGTGCCTGTGAATAGGCTGCAGGGGGAAGGTGAAGACCAGCAACAGCTTTCCGGGCTGCCACCTTCCGTGTGGGACAAGGAGCCGGACGTTTGCCTTTTCGGGAACAGGCTCTGCCGAGGATGCGCACCGTGAGATGTTCCTTCTCTGGGCAAGCACAGATCCCCAAACCTGTTGTGCCTGTGACTAGGCTGCAGGGGGAAGGTGAAGACCAGCAACAGCTTTCCGGGCTGCCACCTTCCGTGTGGGACAAGGAGCCGGACGTTTGCCTTTTCGGGAACAGGCTCTGCCGAGGATGCGCACCGTGAGATGTTCCTTCTCTGGGCAAGCACAGATCCCCAAACCTGTTGTGCCTGTGAATAGGCTGCAGGGGGAAGGTGAAGACCAGCAACAGCTTTCCGGGCTGCCACCTTCCGTGTGGGACAAGGAGCCGGACGTTTGCCTTTTCGGGAACAGGCTCTGCCGAGGATGCGCACCGTGAGATGTTCCTTCTCTGCGCAAGCACAGATCCCCAAACCTGTTGTGCCTGTGAATAGGCTGCAGGGGGAAGGTGAAGACCAGCAACAGCTTTCAGGTCTGCCACCTTCCGTGTGGGACAAGGAGCCGGACATTTGCCTTTTCGGGAACAGGCTCTGCCGAGGATGCGCACCATGAGAGATTGCGTCTTTGGGAAAGCAGACATTCCCAGTGCGGTGGTGCCTGTGAATAGGCTGCAGGGGGAAGGTGAAGACCAGCAACAGCTTTCCGGGCTGCCACCTTCCGTGTGGGACAAGGAGCCGGACGTTTGCCTTTTCGGGAACAGGCTCTGCCGAGGATGCGCACCGTGAGATGTTCCTTCTCTGGGCAAGCAGAGATCCCCAAACCTGTTGTGCCTGTGAATAGGCTGCAGGGGGAAGGTGAAGACCAGCAAGAGCTTTCCGGGCTGCCACCTTCCGTGTGGGACAAGGAGCCGGACGTTTGCCTTTTCGGGAACAGGCTCTGCCGAGGCTGCGCACCGTGAGATGTTCCTTCTCTGGGCAAGCACAGATCCCCAAACCTGTTGTGCCTGTGAATAGGCTGCAGGGGGAAGGTGAAGACCAGCAACAGCTTTCCGGGCTGCCACCTTCCGTGTGGGACAAGGAGCCGGACGTTTGCCTTTTCGGGAACAGGCTCTGCCGAGGATGCGCACCGTGAGATGTTCCTTCTCTGGGCAAGCACAGATCCCCAAACCTGTTGTGCCTGTGAATAGGCTGCAGGGGGAAGGTGAAGACCAGCAAGAGCTTTCCGGGCTGCCACCTTCCGTGTGGGACAAGGAGCCGGACGTTTGCCTTTTCGGGAACAGGCTCTGCCGAGGATGCGCACCGTGAGATGTTCCTTCTCTGGGCAAGCACAGATCCCCAAACCTGTTGTGCCTGTGAATAGGCTGCAGGGGGAAGGTGAAGACCAGCAACAGCTTTCCGGGCTGCCACCTTCCGTGTGGGACAAGGAGCCGGACGTTTGCCTTTTCGGGAACAGGCTCTGCCGAGGATGCGCACCGTGAGATGTTCCTTCTCTGGGCAAGCACAGATCCCCAAACCTGTTGTGCCTGTGAATAGGCTGCAGGGGGAAGGTGAAGACCAGCAAGAGCTTTCCGGGCTGCCACCTTCCGTGTGGGACAAGGAGCCGGACGTTTGCCTTTTCGGGAACAGGCTCTGCCGAGGATGCGCACCGTGAGATGTTCCTTCTCTGGGCAAGCACAGATCCCCAAACCTGTTGTGCCTGTGAATAGGCTGCAGGGGGAAGGTGAAGACCAGCAACAGCTTTCCGGGCTGCCACCTTCCGTGTGGGACAAGGAGCCGGACGTTTGCCTTTTCGGGAACAGGCTCTGCCGAGGATGCGCACCGTGAGATGTTCCTTCTCTGGGCAAGCACAGATCCCCAAACCTGTTGTGCCTGTGAATAGGCTGCAGGGGGAAGGTGAAGACCAGCAACAGCTTTCCGGGCTGCCACCTTCCGTGTGGGACAAGGAGCCGGACGTTTGCCTTTTCGGGAACAGGCTCTGCCGAGGATGCGCACCGTGAGATGTTCCTTCTCTGGGCAAGCACAGATCCCCAAACCTGTTGTGCCTGTGAATAGGCTGCAGGGGGAAGGTGAAGACCAGCAACAGCTTTCCGGGCTGCCACCTTCCGTGTGGGACAAGGAGCCGGACGTTTGCCTTTTCGGGAACAGGCTCTGCCGAGGATGCGCACCGTGAGATGTTCCTTCTCTGGGCAAGCACAGATCCCCAAACCTGTTGTGCCTGTGAATAGGCTGCAGGGGGAAGGTGAAGACGAGCAACAGCTTTCCGGGCTGCCACCTTCCGTGTGGGACAAGGAGCCGGACGTTTGCCTTTTCGGGAACAGGCTCTGCCGAGGATGCGCACCGTGAGATGTTCCTTCTCTGGGCAAGCACAGATCCCCAAACCTGTTGTGCCTGTGAATAGGCTGCAGGGGGAAGGTGAAGACCAGCAAGAGCTTTCCGGGCTGCCACCTTCCGTGTGGGACAAGGAGCCGGACGTTTGCCTTTTCGGGAACAGGCTCTGCCGAGGATGCGCA
The DNA here is from genome assembly GCF_947461875.1 of Haliaeetus albicilla. Taxonomy (NCBI): domain Eukaryota; kingdom Metazoa; phylum Chordata; class Aves; order Accipitriformes; family Accipitridae; genus Haliaeetus; species Haliaeetus albicilla. Next base: position 25,222 of record NW_027212563.1, read on the forward strand.
CCGTGAGATGTTCCTTCTCTGGGCAAGCACAGATCCCCAAACCTGTTGTGCCTGTGAATAGGCTGCAGGGGGAAGGTGAAGACCAGCAACAGCTTTCCGGGCTGCCACCTTCCGTGTGGGACAAGGAGCCGGACGTTTGCCTTTTCGGGAACAGGCTCTGCCGAGGATGCGCACCGTGAGATGTTCCTTCTCTGGGCAAGCACAGATCCCCAAACCTGTTGTGCCTGTGAATAGGCTGCAGGGGGAAGGTGAAGACCAGCAACAGCTTTCCGGGCTGCCACCTTCCGTGTGGGACAAGGAGCCGGACGTTTGCCTTTTCGGGAACAGGCTCTGCCGAGGATGCGCACCGTGAGATGTTCCTTCTCTGGGCAAGCACAGATCCCAAAACCTGTTGTGCCTGTGAATAGGCTGCAGGGGGAAGGTGAAGACCAGCAACAGCTTTCCGGGCTGCCACCTTCCGTGTGGGACAAGGAGCCGGACGTTTGCCTTTTCGGGAACAGGCTCTGCCGAGGATGCGCACCGTGAGATGTTCCTTCTCTGCGCAAGCACAGATCCCCAAACCTGTTGTGCCTGTGAATAGGCTGCAGGGGGAAGGTGAAGACCAGCAACAGCTTTCCGGGCTGCCACCTTCCGTGTGGGACAAGGAGCCGGACGTTTGCCTTTTTGGGAACAGGCTCTGCCGAGGATGCGCACCGTGAGATGTTCCTTCTCTGCGCAAGCACAGATCCCCAAACCTGTTGTGCCTGTGAATAGGCTGCAGGGGGAAGGTGAAGACCAGCAAGAGCTTTCCGGGCTGCCACCTTCCGTGTGGGACAAGGAGCCGGACGTTTGCCTTTTCGGGAACAGGCTCTGCCGAGGATGCGCACCGTGAGATGTTCCTTCTCTGGGCAAGCACAGATCCCCAAACCTGTTGTGCCTGTGAATAGGCTGCAGGGGGAAGGTGAAGACCAGCAACAGCTTTCCGGGCTGCCACCTTCCGTGTGGGACAAGGAGCCGGACGTTTGCCTTTTCGGGAACAGGCTCTGCCGAGGCTGCGCACCGTGAGATGTTCCTTCTCTGGGCAAGCACAGATCCCCAAACCTGTTGTGCCTGTGACTAGGCTGCAGGGGGAAGGTGAAGACCAGCAACAGCTTTCCGGGCTGCCACCTTCCGTGTGGGACAAGGAGCCGGACGTTTGCCTTTTCGGGAACAGGCTCTGCCGAGGATGCGCACCGTGAGATGTTCCTTCTCTGGGCAAGCACAGATCCCCAAACCTGTTGTGCCTGTGAATAGGCTGCAGGGGGAAGGTGAAGACGAGCAACAGCTTTCCGGGCTGCCACCTTCCGTGTGGGACAAGGAGCCGGACGTTTGCCTTTTCGGGAACAGGCTCTGCCGAGGATGCGCACCGTGAGATGTTCCTTCTCTGGGCAAGCACAGATCCCCAAACCTGTTGTGCCTGTGACTAGGCTGCAGGGGGAAGGTGAAGACCAGCAAGAGCTTTCCGGGCTGCCACCTTCCGTGTGGGACAAGGAGCCGGACGTTTGCCTTTTCGGGAACAGGCTCTGCCGAGGATGCGCACCGTGAGATGTTCCTTCTCTGGGCAAGCACAGATCCCCAAACCTGTTGTGCCTGTGAATAGGCTGCAGGGGGAAGGTGAAGACCAGCAACAGCTTTCCGGGCTGCCACCTTCCGTGTGGGACAAGGAGCCGGAGGTTTGCCTTTTCGGGAACAGGCTCTGCCGAGGATGCGCACCGTGAGATGTTCCTTCTCTGGGCAAGCACAGATCCCCAAACCTGTTGTGCCTGTGAATAGGCCGCAGGGGGAAGGTGAAGACCAGCAACAGCTTTCAGGGCTGCCACCTTCCGTGTGGGACAAGGAGCCGGACGTTTGCCTTTTCGGGAACAGGCTCTGCCGAGGATGCGCACCGTGAGATGTTCCTTCTCTGGGCAAGCACAGATCCCCAAACCTGTTGTGCCTGTGAATAGGCTGCAGGGGGAAGGTGAAGACCAGCAACAGCTTTCCGGGCTGCCACCTTCCGTGTGGGACAAGGAGCCGGACATTTGCCTTTTCGGGAACAGGCTCTGCCGAGGATGCGCACCGTGAGATGTTCCTTCTCTGGGCAAGCACAGATCCCCAAACCTGTTGTGCCTGTGAATAGGCTGCAGGGGGAAGGTGAAGACCAGCAACAGCTTTCCGGGCTGCCACCATCCGTGTGGGACAAGGAGCCGGACGTTTGCCTTTTCGGGAACAGGCTCTGCCGAGGATGCGCACCGTGAGATGTTCCTTCTCTGGGCAAGCACAGATCCCCAAACCTGTTGTGCCTGTGAATAGGCTGCAGGGGGAAGGTGAAGACCAGCAACAGCTTTCCGGGCTGCCACCTTCCGTGTGGGACAAGGAGCCGGACGTTTGCCTTTTCGGGAACAGGCTCTGCCGAGGATGCGCACCGTGAGATGTTCCTTCTCTGCGCAAGCACAGATCCCCAAACCTGTTGTGCCTGTGAGTAGGCTGCAGGGGGAAGGTGAAGACCAGCAACAGCTTTCCGGGCTGCCACCTTCCGTGTGGGACAAGGAGCCGGACGTTTGCCTTTTCGGGAACAGGCTCTGCCGAGGATGCGCACCGTGAGATGTTCCTTCTCTGGGCAAGCACAGATCCCCAAACCTGTTGTGCCTGTGACTAGGCTGCAGGGGGAAGGTGAAGACCAGCAACAGCTTTCCGGGCTGCCACCTTCCGTGTGGGACAAGGAGCCGGACGTTTGCCTTTTCGGGAACAGGCTCTGCCGAGGATGCGCACCGTGAGATGTTCCTTCTCTGGGCAAGCACAGATCCCCAAACCTGTTGTGCCTGTGAATAGGCTGCAGGGGGAAGGTGAAGACCAGCAAGAGCTTTCCGGGCTGCCACCTTCCGTGTGGGACAAGGAGCCGGACGTTTGCCTTTTCGGGAACAGGCTCTGCCGAGGATGCGCACCGTGAGATGTTCCTTCTCTGGGCAAGCACAGATCCCAAAACCTGTTGTGCCTGTGAATAGGCTGCAGGGGGAAGGTGAAGACCAGCAACAGCTTTCCGGGCTGCCACCTTCCGTGTGGGACAAGGAGCCGGACGTTTGCCTTTTCGGGAACAGGCTCTGCCGAGGATGCGCACCGTGAGATGTTCGTTCTCTGCGCAAGCACAGATCCCAAAACCTGTTGTGCCTGTGAATAGGCTGCAGGGGGAAGGTGAAGACCAGCAACAGCTTTCCGGGCTGCCACCTTCCGTGTGGGACAAGGAGCCGGACGTTTGCCTTTTCGGGAACAGGCTCTGCCGAGGATGCGCACCGTGAGATGTTCCTTCTCTGCGCAAGCAGAGATCCCCAAACCTGTTGTGCCTGTGAATAGGCCGCAGGGGGAAGGTGAAGACCAGCAACAGCTTTCCGGGCTGCCACCTTCCGTGTGGGACAAGGAGCCGGACGTTTGCCTTTTCGGGAACAGGCTCTGCCGAGGATGCGCACCGTGAGAGATTGCGTCTTTGGGAAAGCAGACATTCCCAGTGCGGTGGTGCCTGTGAATAGGCTGCAGGGGGAAGGTGAAGACGAGCAACAGCTTTCCGGGCTGCCACCTTCCGTGTGGGACAAGGAGCCGGACGTTTGCCTTTTCGGGAACAGGCTCTGCCGAGGATGCGCACCGTGAGATGTTCCTTCTCTGGGCAAGCACAGATCCCCAAACCTGTTGTGCCTGTGACTAGGCTGCAGGGGGAAGGTGAAGACCAGCAAGAGCTTTCCGGGCTGCCACCTTCCGTGTGGGACAAGGAGCCGGACGTTTGCCTTTTCGGGAACAGGCTCTGCCGAGGATGCGCACCGTGAGATGTTCCTTCTCTGGGCAAGCACAGATCCCCAAACCTGTTGTGCCTGTGAATAGGCTGCAGGGGGAAGGTGAAGACCAGCAACAGCTTTCCGGGCTGCCACCTTCCGTGTGGGACAAGGAGCCGGACGTTTGCCTTTTCGGGAACAGGCTCTGCCGAGGATGCGCACCGTGAGATGTTCCTTCTCTGGGCAAGCACAGATCCCCAAACCTGTTGTGCCTGTGAATAGGCTGCAGGGGGAAGGTGAAGACCAGCAAGAGCTTTCCGGGCTGCCACCTTCCGTGTGGGACAAGGAGCCGGACGTTTGCCTTTTCGGGAACAGGCTCTGCCGAGGATGCGCACCGTGAGATGTTCCTTCTCTGGGCAAGCACAGATCCCCAAACCTGTTGTGCCTGTGAATAGGCTGCAGGGGGAAGGTGAAGACCAGCAACAGCTTTCCGGGCTGCCACCTTCCGTGTGGGACAAGGAGCCGGACGTTTGCCTTTTCGGGAACAGGCTCTGCCGAGGATGCGCACCGTGAGATGTTCCTTCTCTGGGCAAGCACAGATCCCCAAACCTGTTGTGCCTGTGAATAGGCTGCAGGGGGAAGGTGAAGACCAGCAACAGCTTTCCGGGCTGCCACCTTCCGTGTGGGACAAGGAGCCGGACGTTTGCCTTTTCGGGAACAGGCTCTGCCGAGGATGCGCACCGTGAGATGTTCCTTCTCTGGGCAAGCAGAGATCCCATAAACTGTTGTGCCTGTGACTAGGCTGCAGGGGGAAGGTGAAGACCAGCAACAGCTTTCCGGGCTGCCACCTTCCGTGTGGGACAAGGAGCCGGACGTTTGCCTTTTCGGGAACAGGCTCTGCCGAGGATGCGCACCGTGAGATGTTCCTTCTCTGGGCAAGCACAGATCCCCAAACCTGTTGTGCCTGTGAATAGGCTGCAGGGGGAAGGTGAAGACCAGCAACAGCTTTCAGGTCTGCCACCTTCCGTGTGGGACAAGGAGCCGGAGGTTTGCCTTTTCGGGAACAGGCTCTGCCGAGGATGCGCACCATGAGAGATTGCGTCTTTGGGAAAGCAGACATTCCCAGTGCGGTGGTGCCTGTGAATAGGCTGCAGGGGGAAGGTGAAGACCAGCAACAGCTTTCCGGGCTGCCACCTTCCGTGTGGGACAAGGAGCCGGACGTTTGCCTTTTCGGGAACAGGCTCTGCCGAGGATGCGCACCGTGAGATGTTCCTTCTCTGGGCAAGCAGAGATCCCAAAACCTGTTGTGCCTGTGAATAGGCTGCAGGGGGAAGGTGAAGACCAGCAAGAGCTTTCCGGGCTGCCACCTTCCGTGTGGGACAAGGAGCCGGACGTTTGCCTTTTCGGGAACAGGCTCTGCCGAGGCTGCGCACCGTGAGATGTTCCTTCTCTGGGCAAGCACAGATCCCCAAACCTGTTGTGCCTGTGAATAGGCTGCAGGGGGAAGGTGAAGACCAGCAACAGCTTTCAGGGCTGCCACCTTCCGTGTGGGACAAGGAGCCGGACGTTTGCCTTTTCGGGAACAGGCTCTGCCGAGGATGCGCACCGTGAGATATTCCTTCTCTGCGCAAGCACAGATCCCCAAACCTGTTGTGCCTGTGAATAGGCTGCAGGGGGAAGGTGAAGACCAGCAACAGCTTTCCGGGCTGCCACCTTCCGTGTGGGACAAGCAGCCGGACGTTTGCCTTTTCGGGAACAGGCTCTGCCGAGGATGCGCACCGTGAGATGTTCCTTCTCTGGGCAAGCACAGATCCCCAAACCTGTTGTGCCTGTGAATAGGCTGCAGGGGGAAGGTGAAGACGAGCAACAGCTTTCCGGGCTGCCACCTTCCGTGTGGGACAAGGAGCCGGACGTTTGCCTTTTCGGGAACAGGCTCTGCCGAGGATGCGCACCGTGAGATGTTCCTTCTCTGGGCAAGCACAGATCCCCAAACCTGTTGTGCCTGTGACTAGGCTGCAGGGGGAAGGTGAAGACCAGCAAGAGCTTTCCGGGCTGCCACCTTCCGTGTGGGACAAGGAGCCGGACGTTTGCCTTTTCGGGAACAGGCTCTGCCGAGGATGCGCACCGTGAGATGTTCCTTCTCTGGGCAAGCACAGATCCCCAAACCTGTTGTGCCTGTGAATAGGCTGCAGGGGGAAGGTGAAGACCAGCAACAGCTTTCCGGGCTGCCACCTTCCGTGTGGGACAAGGAGCCGGAAGTTTGCCTTTTCGGGAACAGGCTCTGCCGAGGATGCGCACCGTGAGATGTTCCTTCTCTGGGCAAGCAGAGATCCCATAAACTGTTGTGCCTGTGACTAGGCTGCAGGGGGAAGGTGAAGACGAGCAACAGCTTTCCGGGCTGCCACCTTCCGTGTGGGACAAGGAGCCGGACGTTTGCCTTTTCGGGAACAGGCTCTGCCGAGGATGCGCACCGTGAGATGTTCCTTCTCTGGGCAAGCACAGATCCCAAAACCTGTTGTGCCTGTGAATAGGCTGCAGGGGGAAGGTGAAGACCAGCAACAGCTTTCAGGTCTGCCACCTTCCGTGTGGGACAAGGAGCCGGACATTTGCCTTTTCGGGAACAGGCTCTGCCGAGGATGCGCACCATGAGAGATTGCGTCTTTGGGAAAGCAGACATTCCCAGTGCGGTGGTGCCTGTGAATAGGCTGCAGGGGGAAGGTGAAGACCAGCAACAGCTTTCCGGGCTGCCACCTTCCGTGTGGGACAAGGAGCCGGACGTTTGCCTTTTCGGGAACAGGCTCTGCCGAGGATGCGCACCGTGAGATGTTCCTTCTCTGGGCAAGCAGAGATCCCAAAACCTGTTGTGCCTGTGAATAGGCTGCAGGGGGAAGGTGAAGACCAGCAAGAGCTTTCCGGGCTGCCACCTTCCGTGTGGGACAAGGAGCCGGACGTTTGCCTTTTCGGGAACAGGCTCTGCCGAGGCTGCGCACCGTGAGATGTTCCTTCTCTGGGCAAGCACAGATCCCCAAACCTGTTGTGCCTGTGAATAGGCTGCAGGGGGAAGGTGAAGACCAGCAACAGCTTTCCGGGCTGCCACCTTCCGTGTGGGACAAGGAGCCGGACGTTTGCCTTTTCGGGAACAGGCTCTGCCGAGGATGCGCACCGTGAGATATTCCTTCTCTGCGCAAGCACAGATCCCCAAACCTGTTGTGCCTGTGAATAGGCTGCAGGGGGAAGGTGAAGACCAGCAACAGCTTTCCGGGCTGCCACCTTCCGTGTGGGACAAGGAGCCGGACGTTTGCCTTTTCGGGAACAGGCTCTGCCGAGGATGCGCACCGTGAGAGATTGCGTCTTTGGGAAAGCAGACATTCCCAGTGCGGTGGTGCCTGTGAATAGGCTGCAGGGGGAAGGTGAAGACCAGCAAGAGCTTTCCGGGCTGCCACCTTCCGTGTGGGACAAGGAGCCGGACGTTTGCCTTTTCGGGAACAGGCTCTGCCGAGGATGCGCACCGTGAGATGTTCCTTCTCTGCGCAAGCACAGATCCCAAAACCTGTTGTGCCTGTGAATAGGCTGCAGGGGGAAGGTGAAGACCAGCAACAGCTTTCCGGGCTGCCACCTTCCGTGTGGGACAAGGAGCCGGACGTTTGCCTTTTCGGGAACAGGCTCTGCCGAGGATGCGCACCGTGAGATGTTCCTTCTCTGGGCAAGCACAGATCCCCAAACCTGTTGTGCCTGTGAATAGGCTGCAGGGGGAAGGTGAAGACCAGCAAGAGCTTTCCGGGCTGCCACCATCCGTGTGGGACAAGGAGCCGGACGTTTGCCTTTTCGGGAACAGGCTCTGCCGAGGATGCGCACCGTGAGATGTTCCTTCTCTGGGCAAGCACAGATCCCCAAACCTGTTGTGCCTGTGACTAGGCTGCAGGGGGAAGGTGAAGACCAGCAACAGCTTTCCGGGCTGCCACCTTCCGTGTGGGACAAGGAGCTGGACGTTTGCCTTTTCGGGAACAGGCTCTGCCGAGGATGCGCACCGTGAGATGTTCCTTCTCTGGGCAAGCACAGATCCCCAAACCTTTTGTGCCTGTGAATAGGCTGCAGGGGGAAGGTGAAGACCAGCAACAGCTTTCAGGGCTGCCACCTTCCGTGTGGGACAAGGAGCCGGACGTTTGCCTTTTCGGGAACAGGCTCTGCCGAGGATGCGCACCGTGAGATGTTCCTTCTCTGGGCAAGCACAGATCCCCAAACCTGTTGTGCCTGTGAATAGGCTGCAGGGGGAAGGTGAAGACCAGCAAGAGCTTTCCGGGCTGCCACCTTCCGTGTGGGACAAGGAGCCGGACGTTTGCCTTTTCGGGAACAGGCTCTGCCGAGGATGCGCACCGTGAGATGTTCCTTCTCTGCGCAAGCACAGATCCCCAAACCTGTTGTGCCTGTGAATAGGCTGCAGGGGGAAGGTGAAGACCAGCAAGAGCTTTCCGGGCTGCCACCTTCCGTGTGGGACAAGGAGCCGGACGTTTGCCTTTTCGGGAACAGGCTCTGCCGAGGATGCGCACCGTGAGATGTTCCTTCTCTGGGCAAGCAGAGATCCCAAAACCTGTTGTGCCTGTGAATAGGCTGCAGGGGGAAGGTGAAGACCAGCAACAGCTTTCCGGGCTGCCACCTTCCGTGTGGGACAAGGAGCCGGACGTTTGCCTTTTCGGGAACAGGCTCTGCCGAGGATGCGCACCGTGAGATGTTCGTTCTCTGCGCAAGCACAGATCCCAAAACCTGTTGTGCCTGTGAATAGGCTGCAGGGGGAAGGTGAAGACCAGCAACAGCTTTCCGGGCTGCCACCTTCCGTGTGGGACAAGGAGCCGGACGTTTGCCTTTTCGGGAACAGGCTCTGCCGAGGATGCGCACCGTGAGATGTTCCTTCTCTGCGCAAGCAGAGATCCCCAAACCTGTTGTGCCTGTGAATAGGCCGCAGGGGGAAGGTGAAGACCAGCAACAGCTTTCCGGGCTGCCACCTTCCATGTGGGACAAGGAGCCGGACGTTTGCCTTTTCGGGAACAGGCTCTGCCGAGGATGCGCACCGTGAGAGATTGCGTCTTTGGGAAAGCAGACATTCCCAGTGCGGTGGTGCCTGTGAATAGGCTGCAGGGGGAAGGTGAAGACGAGCAACAGCTTTCCGGGCTGCCACCTTCCGTGTGGGACAAGGAGCCGGACGTTTGCCTTTTCGGGAACAGGCTCTGCCGAGGATGCGCACCGTGAGATGTTCCTTCTCTGGGCAAGCACAGATCCCCAAACCTGTTGTGCCTGTGAATAGGCTGCAGGGGGAAGGTGAAGACCAGCAAGAGCTTTCCGGGCTGCCACCTTCCGTGTGGGACAAGGAGCCGGACGTTTGCCTTTTCGGGAACAGGCTCTGCCGAGGATGCGCACCGTGAGATGTTCCTTCTCTGGGCAAGCACAGATCCCCAAACCTGTTGTGCCTGTGAATAGGCTGCAGGGGGAAGGTGAAGACCAGCAACAGCTTTCCGGGCTGCCACCTTCCGTGTGGGACAAGGAGCCGGACGTTTGCCTTTTCGGGAACAGGCTCTGCCGAGGATGCGCACCGTGAGATGTTCCTTCTCTGGGCAAGCACAGATCCCCAAACCTGTTGTGCCTGTGAATAGGCTGCAGGGGGAAGGTGAAGACCAGCAAGAGCTTTCCGGGCTGCCACCTTCCGTGTGGGACAAGGAGCCGGACGTTTGCCTTTTCGGGAACAGGCTCTGCCGAGGATGCGCACCGTGAGATGTTCCTTCTCTGGGCAAGCACAGATCCCCAAACCTGTTGTGCCTGTGAATAGGCTGCAGGGGGAAGGTGAAGACCAGCAAGAGCTTTCCGGGCTGCCACCTTCCGTGTGGGACAAGGAGCCGGACGTTTGCCTTTTCGGGAACAGGCTCTGCCGAGGATGCGCACCGTGAGATGTTCCTTCTCTGGGCAAGCACAGATCCCCAAACCTGTTGTGCCTGTGAATAGGCTGCAGGGGGAAGGTGAAGACCAGCAACAGCTTTCCGGGCTGCCACCTTCCGTGTGGGACAAGGAGCCGGACGTTTGCCTTTTCGGGAACAGGCTCTGCCGAGGATGCGCACCGTGAGATGTTCCTTCTCTGGGCAAGCAGAGATCCCATAAACTGTTGTGCCTGTGACTAGGCTGCAGGGGGAAGGTGAAGACCAGCAACAGCTTTCCGGGCTGCCACCTTCCGTGTGGGACAAGGAGCCGGACGTTTGCCTTTTCGGGAACAGGCTCTGCCGAGGATGCGCACCGTGAGATGTTCCTTCTCTGGGCAAGCACAGATCCCCAAACCTGTTGTGCCTGTGAATAGGCTGCAGGGGGAAGGTGAAGACCAGCAACAGCTTTCAGGTCTGCCACCTTCCGTGTGGGACAAGGAGCCGGAGGTTTGCCTTTTCGGGAACAGGCTCTGCCGAGGATGCGCACCATGAGAGATTGCGTCTTTGGGAAAGCAGACATTCCCAGTGCGGTGGTGCCTGTGAATAGGCTGCAGGGGGAAGGTGAAGACCAGCAACAGCTTTCCGGGCTGCCACCTTCCGTGTGGGACAAGGAGCCGGACGTTTGCCTTTTCGGGAACAGGCTCTGCCGAGGATGCGCACCGTGAGATGTTCCTTCTCTGGGCAAGCAGAGATCCCAAAACCTGTTGTGCCTGTGAATAGGCTGCAGGGGGAAGGTGAAGACCAGCAAGAGCTTTCCGGGCTGCCACCTTCCGTGTGGGACAAGGAGCCGGACGTTTGCCTTTTCGGGAACAGGCTCTGCCGAGGCTGCGCACCGTGAGATGTTCCTTCTCTGGGCAAGCACAGATCCCCAAACCTGTTGTGCCTGTGAATAGGCTGCAGGGGGAAGGTGAAGACCAGCAAGAGCTTTCAGGGCTGCCACCTTCCGTGTGGGACAAGGAGCCGGACGTTTGCCTTTTCGGGAACAGGCTCTGCCGAGGATGCGCACCGTGAGATATTCCTTCTCTGCGTAAGCACAGATCCCCAAACCTGTTGTGCCTGTGAATAGGCTGCAGGGGGAAGGTGAAGACCAGCAACAGCTTTCCGGGCTGCCACCTTCCGTGTGGGACAAGGAGCCGGACGTTTGCCTTTTCGGGAACAGGCTCTGCCGAGGATGCGCACCGTGAGATGTTCCTTCTCTGGGCAAGCACAGATCCCCAAACCTGTTGTGCCTGTGAATAGGCTGCAGGGGGAAGGTGAAGACCAGCAAGAGCTTTCCGGGCTGCCACCTTCCGTGTGGGACAAGGAGCCGGACGTTTGCCTTTTCGGGAACAGGCTCTGCCGAGGATGCGCACCGTGAGATGTTCCTTCTCTGGGCAAGCACAGATCCCCAAACCTGTTGTGCCTGTGACTAGGCTGCAGGGGGAAGGTGAAGACCAGCAAGAGCTTTCCGGGCTGCCACCTTCCGTGTGGGACAAGGAGCCGGACGTTTGCCTTTTCGGGAACAGGCTCTGCCGAGGATGCGCACCGTGAGATGTTCCTTCTCTGGGCAAGCACAGATCCCCAAACCTGTTGTGCCTGTGAATAGGCTGCAGGGGGAAGGTGAAGACCAGCAAGAGCTTTCCGGGCTGCCACCTTCCGTGTGGGACAAGGAGCCGGAAGTTTGCCTTTTCGGGAACAGGCTCTGCCGAGGATGCGCACCGTGAGATGTTCCTTCTCTGGGCAAGCAGAGATCCCATAAACTGTTGTGCCTGTGACTAGGCTGCAGGGGGAAGGTGAAGACGAGCAACAGCTTTCCGGGCTGCCACCTTCCGTGTGGGACAAGGAGCCGGACGTTTGCCTTTTCGGGAACAGGCTCTGCCGAGGATGCGCACCGTGAGATGTTCCTTCTCTGGGCAAGCACAGATCCCAAAACCTGTTGTGCCTGTGAATAGGCTGCAGGGGGAAGGTGAAGACCAGCAACAGCTTTCAGGTCTGCCACCTTCCGTGTGGGACAAGGAGCCGGACATTTGCCTTTTCGGGAACAGGCTCTGCCGAGGATGCGCACCATGAGAGATTGCGTCTTTGGGAAAGCAGACATTCCCAGTGCGGTGGTGCCTGTGAATAGGCTGCAGGGGGAAGGTGAAGACCAGCAAGAGCTTTCCGGGCTGCCACCTTCCGTGTGGGACAAGGAGCCGGACGTTTGCCTTTTCGGGAACAGGCTCTGCCGAGGATGCGCACCGTGAGATGTTCCTTCTCTGGGCAAGCAGAGATCCCAAAACCTGTTGTGCCTGTGAATAGGCTGCAGGGGGAAGGTGAAGACCAGCAAGAGCTTTCCGGGCTGCCACCTTCCGTGTGGGACAAGGAGCCGGACGTTTGCCTTTTCGGGAACAGGCTCTGCCGAGGCTGCGCACCGTGAGATGTTCCTTCTCTGGGCAAGCACAGATCCCCAAACCTGTTGTGCCTGTGAATAGGCTGCAGGGGGAAGGTGAAGACCAGCAACAGCTTTCAGGGCTGCCACCTTCCGTGTGGGACAAGGAGCCGGACGTTTGCCTTTTCGGGAACAGGCTCTGCCGAGGATGCGCACCGTGAGATATTCCTTCTCTGCGCAAGCACAGATCCCCAAACCTGTTGTGCCTGTGAATAGGCTGCAGGGGGAAGGTGAAGACCAGCAACAGCTTTCCGGGCTGCCACCTTCCGTGTGGGACAAGGAGCCGGACGTTTGCCTTTTCGGGAACAGGCTCTGCCGAGGATGCGCACCGTGAGAGATTGCGTCTTTGGGAAAGCAGACATTCCCAGTGCGGTGGTGCCTGTGAATAGGCTGCAGGGGGAAGGTGAAGACCAGCAAGAGCTTTCCGGGCTGCCACCTTCCGTGTGGGACAAGGAGCCGGACGTTTGCCTTTTCGGGAACAGGCTCTGCCGAGGATGCGCACCGTGAGATGTTCCTTCTCTGCGCAAGCACAGATCCCAAAACCTGTTGTGCCTGTGAATAGGCTGCAGGGGGAAGGTGAAGACCAGCAACAGCTTTCCGGGCTGCCACCTTCCGTGTGGGACAAGGAGCCGGACGTTTGCCTTTTCGGGAACAGGCTCTGCCGAGGATGCGCACCGTGAGATGTTCCTTCTCTGGGCAAGCACAGATCCCCAAACCTGTTGTGCCTGTGAATAGGCTGCAGGGGGAAGGTGAAGACCAGCAAGAGCTTTCCGGGCTGCCACCATCCGTGTGGGACAAGGAGCCGGACGTTTGCCTTTTCGGGAACAGGCTCTGCCGAGGATGCGCACCGTGAGATGTTCCTTCTCTGGGCAAGCACAGATCCCCAAACCTGTTGTGCCTGTGACTAGGCTGCAGGGGGAAGGTGAAGACCAGCAACAGCTTTCAGGGCTGCCACCTTCCGTGTGGGACAAGGAGCCGGACGTTTGCCTTTTCGGGAACAGGCTCTGCCGAGGATGCGCACCGTGAGATGTTCCTTCTCTGGGCAAGCACAGATCCCCAAACCTTTTGTGCCTGTGAATAGGCTGCAGGGGGAAGGTGAAGACCAGCAACAGCTTTCAGGGCTGCCACCTTCCGTGTGGGACAAGGAGCCGGACGTTTGCCTTTTCGGGAACAGGCTCTGCCGAGGATGCGCACCGTGAGATGTTCCTTCTCTGGGCAAGCACAGATCCCCAAACCTGTTGTGCCTGTGAATAGGCTGCAGGGGGAAGGTGAAGACCAGCAAGAGCTTTCCGGGCTGCCACCTTCCGTGTGGGACAAGGAGCCGGACGTTTGCCTTTTCGGGAACAGGCTCTGCCGAGGATGCGCACCGTGAGATGTTCCTTCTCTGCGCAAGCACAGATCCCCAAACCTGTTGTGCCTGTGAATAGGCTGCAGGGGGAAGGTGAAGACCAGCAAGAGCTTTCCGGGCTTCCACCTTCCGTGTGGGACAAGGAGCCGGACGTTTGCCTTTTCGGGAACAGGCTCTGCCGAGGATGCGCACCGTGAGATGTTCCTTCTCTGGGCAAGCACAGATCCCCAAACCTGTTGTGCCTGTGAATAGGCTGCAGGGGGAAGGTGAAGACCAGCAACAGCTTTCCGGGCTGCCACCTTCCGTGTGGGACAAGGAGCCGGACGTTTGCCTTTTCGGGAACAGGCTCTGCCGAGGATGCGCACCGTGAGATGTTCCTTCTCTGCGCAAGCACAGATCCCAAAACCTGTTGTGCCTGTGAATAGGCTGCAGGGGGAAGGTGAAGACCAGCAACAGCTTTCAGGGCTGCCACCATCCGTGTGGGACAAGGAGCCGGACGTTTGCCTTTTCGGGAACAGGCTCTGCCGAGGATGCGCACCGTGAGATGTTCCTTCTCTGGGCAAGCACAGATCCCCAAACCTGTTGTGCCTGTGAATAGGCTGCAGGGGGAAGGTGAAGACCAGCAACAGCTTTCCGGGCTGCCACCTTCCGTGTGGGACAAGGAGCCGGACGTTTGCCTTTTCGGGAACAGGCTCTGCCGAGGATGCGCACCGTGAGATGTTCCTTCTCTGGGCAAGCACAGATCCCCAAACCTGTTGTGCCTGTGAATAGGCTGCAGGGGGAAGGTGAAGACCAGCAACAGCTTTCCGGGCTGCCACCTTCCGTGTGGGACAAGGAGCCGGACGTTTGCCTTTTCGGGAACAGGCTCTGCCGAGGATGCGCACCGTGAGAGATTGCGTCTTTGGGAAAGCAGACATTCCCAGTGCGGTGGTGCCTGTGAATAGGCTGCAGGGGGAAGGTGAAGACCAGCAACAGCTTTCCGGGCTGCCACCTTCCGTGTGGGACAAGGAGCCGGACGTTTGCCTTTTCGGGAACAGGCTCTGCCGAGGATGCGCACCGTGAGATGTTCCTTCTCTGCGCAAGCACAGATCCCCAAACCTGTTGTGCCTGTGACTAGGCTGCAGGGGGAAGGTGAAGACCAGCAACAGCTTTCCGGGCTGCCACCTTCCGTGTGGGACAAGGAGCCGGACGTTTGCCTTTTCGGGAACAGGCTCTGCCGAGGATGCGCACCGTGAGATGTTCCTTCTCTGCGCAAGCACAGATCCCCAAACCTGTTGTGCCTGTGACTAGGCTGCAGGGGGAAGGTGAAGACCAGCAACAGCTTTCCGGGCTGCCACCTTCCGTGTGGGACAAGGAGCCGGACGTTTGCCTGTTCGGGAACAGGCTCTGCCGAGGATGCGCACCGTGAGATGTTCCTTCTCTGGGCAAGCAGAGATCCCAAAACCTGTTGTGCCTGTCAATAGGCCGCAGGGGGAAGGTGAAGACCAGCAAGAGCTTTCCGGGCTGCCACCTTCCGTGTGGGACAAGGAGCCGGACGTTTGCCTTTTCGGGAACAGGCTCTGCCGAGGATGCGCACCGTGAGATGTTCCTTCTCTGGGCAAGCACAGATCCCCAAACCTGTTGTGCCTGTGACTAGGCTGCAGGGGGAAGGTGAAGACGAGCAACAGCTTTCCGGGCTGCCACCTTCCGTGTGGGACAAGGAGCCGGACGTTTGCCTTTTCGGGAACAGGCTCTGCCGAGGATGCGCACCGTGAGATGTTCCTTCTCTGGGCAAGCACAGATCCCCAAACCTGTTGTGCCTGTGAATAGGCTGCAGGGGGAAGGTGAAGACCAGCAAGAGCTTTCCGGGCTGCCACCTTCCGTGTGGGACAAGGAGCCGGACGTTTGCCTTTTCGGGAACAGGCTCTGCCGAGGATGCGCACCGTGAGATGTTCCTTCTCTGCGCAAGCACAGATCCCCAAACCTGTTGTGCCTGTGAATAGGCTGCAGGGGGAAGGTGAAGACCAGCAACAGCTTTCCGGGCTGCCACCTTCCGTGTGGGACAAGGAGCCGGACATTTGCCTTTTCGGGAACAGGCTCTGCCGAGGATGCGCACCGTGAGATGTTCCTTCTCTGGGCAAGCACAGATCCCCAAACCTGTTGTGCCTGTGACTAGGCTGCAGGGGGAAGGTGAAGACCAGCAACAGCTTTCCGGGCTGCCACCTTCCGTGTGGGACAAGGAGCCGGACGTTTGCCTTTTCGGGAACAGGCTCTGCCGAGGATGCGCACCGTGAGATGTTCCTTCTCTGGGCAAGCACAGATCCCCAAACCTGTTGTGCCTGTGAATAGGCTGCAGGGGGAAGGTGAAGACCAGCAACAGCTTTCCGGGCTGCCACCTTCCGTGTGGGACAAGGAGCCGGACGTTTGCCTTTTCGGGAACAGGCTCTGCCGAGGATGCGCACCGTGAGATGTTCCTTCTCTGGGCAAGCACAGATCCCCAAACCTGTTGTGCCTGTGAATAGGCTGCAGGGGGAAGGTGAAGACCAGCAAGAGCTTTCCGGGCTGCCACCTTCCGTGTGGGACAAGGAGCCGGAGGTTTGCCTTTTCGGGAACAGGCTCTGCCGAGGATGCGCACCGTGAGATGTTCCTTCTCTGGGCAAGCACAGATCCCAAAACCTGTTGTGCCTGTGAATAGGCTGCAGGGGGAAGGTGAAGACCAGCAAGAGCTTTCCGGGCTGCCACCTTCCGTGTGGGACAAAGAGCCGGACGTTTGCCTTTTCGGGAACAGGCTCTGCCGAGGATGCGCACCGTGAGATGTTCCTTCTCTGGGCAAGCACAGATCCCCAAACCTGTTGTGCCTGTGAATAGGCTGCAGGGGGAAGGTGAAGACCAGCAAGAGCTTTCCGGGCTGCCACCTTCCGTGTGGGACAAGGAGCCGGACGTTTGCCTTTTCGGGAACAGGCTCTGCCGAGGATGCGCACCGTGAGATGTTCCTTCTCTGGGCAAGCACAGATCCCCAAACCTGTTGTGCCTGTGAATAGGCTGCAGGGGGAAGGTGAAGACCAGCAACAGCTTTCAGGGCTGCCACCTTCCGTGTGGGACAAGGAGCCGGACGTTTGCCTTTTCGGGAACAGGCTCTGCCGAGGATGCGCACCGTGAGATGTTCCTTCTCTGGGCAAGCACAGATCCCCAAACCTGTTGTGCCTGTGAATAGGCTGCAGGGGGAAGGTGAAGACCAGCAAGAGCTTTCCGGGCTGCCACCTTCCGTGTGGGACAAGGAGCCGGACGTTTGCCTTTTCGGGAACAGGCTCTGCCGAGGATGCGCACCGTGAGATGTTCCTTCTCTGGGCAAGCACAGATCCCCAAACCTGTTGTGCCTGTGAATAGGCTGCAGGGGGAAGGTGAAGAACAGCAACAGCTTTCCGGGCTGCCACCTTCCGTGTGGGACAAGGAGCCGGACGTTTGCCTTTTCGGGAACAGGCTCTGCCGAGGATGCGCACCGTGAGATGTTCCTTCTCTGGGCAAGCACAGATCCCCAAACCTGTTGTGCCTGTGACTAGGCTGCAGGGGGAAGGTGAAGACCAGCAACAGCTTTCCAGGCTACCACCTTCCGTGTGGGACAAGGAGCCGGACGTTTGCCTTTTCGGGAACAGGCTCTGCCGAGGATGCGCACCGTGAGAGATTGCGTATTTGGGAAAGCAGAGATTCCCAGTGCGGTGGTGCCTGTGAATAGGCTGCAGGGGGAAGGTGAAGACCAGCAACAGCTTTCCGGGCTGCCACCTTCCGTGTGGGACAAGGAGCCGGACGTTTGCCTTTTCGGGAACAGGCTCTGCCGAGAATGCGCACCGTGAGATGTTCCTTCTCTGGGCAAGCACAGATCCCATAAACTGTTGTGCCTGTGACTAGTCTGCAGGGGGAAGGTGAAGACCAGCAACAGCTTTCCGGGCTGCCACCTTCCGTGTGGGACAAGGAGCCGGACGTTTGCCTTTTCGGGAACAGGCTCTGCCGAGGATGCGCACCGTGAGATGTTCCTTCTCTGGGCAAGCACAGATCCCCAAACCTGTTGTGCCTGTGAATAGGCCGCAGGGGGAAGGTGAAGACCAGCAACAGCTTTCCGGGCTGCCACCTTCCGTGTGGGACAAGGAGCCGGACGTTTGCCTTTTCGGGAACAGGCTCTGCCGAGGATGCGCACCGTGAGATGTTCCTTCTCTGGGCAAGCACAGATCCCCAAACCTGTTGTGCCTGTGAATAGGCTGCAGGGGGAAGGTGAAGACCAGCAACAGCTTTCCGGGCTGCCACCTTCCGTGTGGGACAAGGAGCCGGACGTTTGCCTTTTCGGGAACAGGCTCTGCCGAGGATGCGCACCGTGAGATGTTCCTTCTCTGCGCAAGCACAGATCCCCAAACCTGTTGTGCCTGTGACTAGGCTGCAGGGGGAAGGTGAAGACCAGCAAGAGCTTTCCGGGCTGCCACCTTCCGTGTGGGACAAGGAGCCGGACGTTTGCCTTTTCGGGAACAGGCTCTGCCGAGGATGCGCACCGTGATAGATTGCGTATTTGGGAAAGCAGAGATTCCCAGTGCGGTGGTGCCTGTGAATAGGCTGCAGGGGGAAGGTGAAGACCAGCAAGAGCTTTCCGGGCTGCCACCTTCCGTGTGGGACAAGGAGCCGGACGTTTGCCTTTTCGGGAACAGGCTCTGCCGAGGATGCGCACCGTGAGATGTTCCTTCTCTGGGCAAGCACAGATCCCCAAACCTGTTGTGCCTGTGAATAGGCTGCAGGGGGAAGGTGAAGACCAGCAAGAGCTTTCCGGGCTGCCACCTTCCGTGTGGGACAAGGAGCCGGACGTTTGCCTTTTCGGGAACAGGCTCTGCCGAGGATGCGCACCGTGAGATGTTCCTTCTCTGCGCAAGCACAGATCCCAAAACCTGTTGTGCCTGTGACTAGGCTGCAGGGGGAAGGTGAAGACCAGCAAGAGCTTTCCGGGCTGCCACCTTCCGTGTGGGACAAGGAGCCGGACGTTTGCCTTTTCGGGAACAGGCTCTGCCGAGGATGCGCACCGTGAGATGTTCCTTCTCTGGGCAAGCACAGATCCCCAAACCTGTTGTGCCTGTGAATAGGCTGCAGGGGGAAGGTGAAGACCAGCAACAGCTTTCCGGGCTGCCACCTTCCGTGTGGGACAAGGAGCCGGACGTTTGCCTTTTCGGGAACAGGCTCTGCCGAGGATGCGCACCGTGAGATGTTCCTTCTCTGGGCAAGCACAGATCCCCAAACCTGTTGTGCCTGTGAATAGGCTGCAGGGGGAAGGTGAAGACCAGCAAGAGCTTTCCGGGCTGCCACCTTCCGTGTGGGACAAGGAGCCGGACGTTTGCCTTTTCGGGAACAGGCTCTGCCGAGGATGCGCACCGTGAGATGTTCCTTCTCTGGGCAAGCACAGATCCCCAAACCTGTTGTGCCTGTGAATAGGCTGCAGGGGGAAGGTGAAGACCAGCAAGAGCTTTCCGGGCTGCCACCTTCCGTGTGGGACAAGGAGCCGGAGGTTTGCCTTTTCGGGAACAGGCTCTGCCGAGGATGCGCACCGTGAGATGTTCCTTCTCTGGGCAAGCACAGATCCCAAAACCTGTTGTGCCTGTGAATAGGCTGCAGGGGGAAGGTGAAGACCAGCAAGAGCTTTCCGGGCTGCCACCTTCCGTGTGGGACAAAGAGCCGGACGTTTGCCTTTTCGGGAACAGGCTCTGCCGAGGATGCGCACCGTGAGATGTTCCTTCTCTGGGCAAGCACAGATCCCCAAACCTGTTGTGCCTGTGAATAGGCTGCAGGGGGAAGGTGAAGACCAGCAAGAGCTTTCCGGGCTGCCACCTTCCGTGTGGGACAAGGAGCCGGACGTTTGCCTTTTCGGGAACAGGCTCTGCCGAGGATGCGCACCGTGAGATGTTCCTTCTCTGGGCAAGCACAGATCCCCAAACCTGTTGTGCCTGTGAATAGGCTGCAGGGGGAAGGTGAAGACCAGCAACAGCTTTCAGGGCTGCCACCTTCCGTGTGGGACAAGGAGCCGGACGTTTGCCTTTTCGGGAACAGGCTCTGCCGAGGATGCGCACCGTGAGATGTTCCTTCTCTGGGCAAGCACAGATCCCCAAACCTGTTGTGCCTGTGAATAGGCTGCAGGGGGAAGGTGAAGACCAGCAAGAGCTTTCCGGGCTGCCACCTTCCGTGTGGGACAAGGAGCCGGACGTTTGCCTTTTCGGGAACAGGCTCTGCCGAGGATGCGCACCGTGAGATGTTCCTTCTCTGGGCAAGCACAGATCCCCAAACCTGTTGTGCCTGTGAATAGGCTGCAGGGGGAAGGTGAAGAACAGCAACAGCTTTCCGGGCTGCCACCTTCCGTGTGGGACAAGGAGCCGGACGTTTGCCTTTTCGGGAACAGGCTCTGCCGAGGATGCGCACCGTGAGATGTTCCTTCTCTGGGCAAGCACAGATCCCCAAACCTGTTGTGCCTGTGACTAGGCTGCAGGGGGAAGGTGAAGACCAGCAACAGCTTTCCAGGCTACCACCTTCCGTGTGGGACAAGGAGCCGGACGTTTGCCTTTTCGGGAACAGGCTCTGCCGAGGATGCGCACCGTGAGAGATTGCGTATTTGGGAAAGCAGAGATTCCCAGTGCGGTGGTGCCTGTGAATAGGCTGCAGGGGGAAGGTGAAGACCAGCAACAGCTTTCCGGGCTGCCACCTTCCGTGTGGGACAAGGAGCCGGACGTTTGCCTTTTCGGGAACAGGCTCTGCCGAGAATGCGCACCGTGAGATGTTCCTTCTCTGGGCAAGCACAGATCCCATAAACTGTTGTGCCTGTGACTAGTCTGCAGGGGGAAGGTGAAGACCAGCAACAGCTTTCCGGGCTGCCACCTTCCGTGTGGGACAAGGAGCCGGACGTTTGCCTTTTCGGGAACAGGCTCTGCCGAGGATGCGCACCGTGAGATGTTCCTTCTCTGGGCAAGCACAGATCCCCAAACCTGTTGTGCCTGTGAATAGGCCGCAGGGGGAAGGTGAAGACCAGCAACAGCTTTCCGGGCTGCCACCTTCCGTGTGGGACAAGGAGCCGGACGTTTGCCTTTTCGGGAACAGGCTCTGCCGAGGATGCGCACCGTGAGATGTTCCTTCTCTGGGCAAGCACAGATCCCCAAACCTGTTGTGCCTGTGAATAGGCTGCAGGGGGAAGGTGAAGACCAGCAACAGCTTTCCGGGCTGCCACCTTCCGTGTGGGACAAGGAGCCGGACGTTTGCCTTTTCGGGAACAGGCTCTGCCGAGGATGCGCACCGTGAGATGTTCCTTCTCTGCGCAAGCACAGATCCCCAAACCTGTTGTGCCTGTGACTAGGCTGCAGGGGGAAGGTGAAGACCAGCAAGAGCTTTCCGGGCTGCCACCTTCCGTGTGGGACAAGGAGCCGGACGTTTGCCTTTTCGGGAACAGGCTCTGCCGAGGATGCGCACCGTGATAGATTGCGTATTTGGGAAAGCAGAGATTCCCAGTGCGGTGGTGCCTGTGAATAGGCTGCAGGGGGAAGGTGAAGACCAGCAAGAGCTTTCCGGGCTGCCACCTTCCGTGTGGGACAAGGAGCCGGACGTTTGCCTTTTCGGGAACAGGCTCTGCCGAGGATGCGCACCGTGAGATGTTCCTTCTCTGGGCAAGCACAGATCCCCAAACCTGTTGTGCCTGTGAATAGGCTGCAGGGGGAAGGTGAAGACCAGCAAGAGCTTTCCGGGCTGCCACCTTCCGTGTGGGACAAGGAGCCGGACGTTTGCCTTTTCGGGAACAGGCTCTGCCGAGGATGCGCACCGTGAGATGTTCCTTCTCTGCGCAAGCACAGATCCCAAAACCTGTTGTGCCTGTGACTAGGCTGCAGGGGGAAGGTGAAGACCAGCAACAGCTTTCCGGGCTGCCACCTTCCGTGTGGGACAAGGAGCCGGACGTTTGCCTTTTCGGGAACAGGCTCTGCCGAGGATGCGCACCGTGAGATGTTCCTTCTCTGGGCAAGCACAGATCCCCAAACCTGTTGTGCCTGTGAATAGGCTGCAGGGGGAAGGTGAAGACCAGCAACAGCTTTCCGGGCTGCCACCTTCCGTGTGGGACAAGGAGCCGGACGTTTGCCTTTTCGGGAACAGGCTCTGCCGAGGATGCGCACCGTGAGATGTTCCTTCTCTGGGCAAGCACAGATCCCCAAACCTGTTGTGCCTGTGACTAGGCTGCAGGGGGAAGGTGAAGACCAGCAAGAGCTTTCCGGGCTGCCACCTTCCGTGTGGGACAAGGAGCCGGAGGTTTGCCTTTTCGGGAACAGGCTCTGCCGAGGATGCGCACCGTGAGATGTTCCTTCTCTGGGCAAGCACAGATCCCCAAACCTGTTGTGCCTGTGAATAGGCTGCAGGGGGAAGGTGAAGACCAGCAAGAGCTTTCCGGGCTGCCACCTTCCGTGTGGGACAAGGAGCCGGACGTTTGCCTTTTCGGGAACAGGCTCTGCCGAGGATGCGCACCGTGAGATGTTCCTTCTCTGGGCAAGCACAGATCCCCAAACCTGTTGTGCCTGTGAATAGGCTGCAGGGGGAAGGTGAAGACCAGCAAGAGCTTTCCGGGCTGCCACCTTCCGTGTGGGACAAGGAGCCGGACGTTTGCCTTTTCGGGAACAGGCTCTGCCGAGGATGCGCACCGTGAGATGTTCCTTCTCTGGGCAAGCACAGATCCCCAAACCTGTTGTGCCTGTGACTAGGCTGCAGGGGGAAGGTGAAGACCAGCAACAGCTTTCCGGGCTGCCACCTTCCGTGTGGGACAAGGAGCCGGACGTTTGCCTTTTCGGGAACAGGCTCTGCCGAGGATGCGCACCGTGAGATGTTCCTTCTCTGGGCAAGCACAGATCCCCAAACCTGTTGTGCCTGTGACTAGGCTGCAGGGGGAAGGTGAAGACCAGCAAGAGCTTTCCGGACTGCCACCTTCCGTGTGGGACAAGGAGCCGGACGTTTGCCTGTTCGGGAACAGGCTCTGCCGAGAATGCGCACCGTGAGATGTTCCTTCTCTGCGCAAGCACAGATCCCCAAACCTGTTGTGCCTGTCAATAGGCCGCAGGGGGAAGGTGAAGACCAGCAACAGCTTTCCGGGCTGCCACCTTCCGTGTGGGACAAGGAGCCGGACGTTTGCCTTTTCGGGAACAGGCTCTGCCGAGGATGCGCACCGTGAGATGTTCCTTCTCTGGGCAAGCACAGATCCCCAAACCTGTTGTGCCTGTGAATAGGCTGCAGGGGGAAGGTGAAGACCAGCAAGAGCTTTCCGGGCTGCCACCTTCCGTGTGGGACAAGGAGCCGGACGTTTGCCTTTTCGGGAACAGGCTCTGCCGAGGATGCGCACCGTGAGATGTTCCTTCTCTGCGCAAGCACAGATCCCCAAACCTGTTGTGCCTGTGAATAGGCTGCAGGGGGAAGGTGAAGACCAGCAAGAGCTTTCCGGGCTGCCACCTTCCGTGTGGGACAAGGAGCCGGACGTTTGCCTTTTCGGGAACAGGCTCTGCCGAGGATGCGCACCGTGAGATGTTCCTTCTCTGGGCAAGCACAGATCCCAAAACCTGTTGTGCCTGTGAATAGGCTGCAGGGGGAAGGTGAAGACCAGCAAGAGCTTTCCGGGCTGCCACCTTCCGTGTGGGACAAGGAGCCGGACGTTTGCCTTTTCGGGAACAGGCTCTGCCGAGGATGCGCACCGTGAGATGTTCCTTCTCTGCGCAAGCACAGATCCCCAAACCTGTTGTGCCTGTGAATAGGCTGCAGGGGGAAGGTGAAGACGAGCAACAGCTTTCCGGGCTGCCACCTTCCGTGTGGGACAAGGAGCCGGACGTTTGCCTTTTCGGGAACAGGCTCTGCCGAGGATGCGCACCGTGAGATGTTCCTTCTCTGGGCAAGCACAGATCCCCAAACCTGTTGTGCCTGTGAATAGGCTGCAGGGGGAAGGTGAAGACCAGCAAGAGCTTTCCGGGCTGCCACCTTCCGTGTGGGACAAGGAGCCGGACGTTTGCCTTTTCGGGAACAGGCTCTGCCGAGGATGCGCACCGTGAGATGTTCCTTCTCTGGGCAAGCACAGATCCCCAAACCTGTTGTGCCTGTGAATAGGCTGCAGGGGGAAGGTGAAGACCAGCAACAGCTTTCCGGGCTCCCACCTTCCGTGTGGGACAAGGAGCCGGACGTTTGCCTTTTCGGGAACAGGCTCTGCCGAGGATGCGCACCGTGAGATGTTCCTTCTCTGGGCAAGCACAGATCCCAAAACCTGTTGTGCCTGTGACTAGGCTGCAGGGGGAAGGTGAAGACCAGCAACAGCTTTCCGGGCTGCCACCTTCCGTGTGGGACAAGGAGCCGGACGTTTGCCTTTTCGGGAACAGGCTCTGCCGAGGATGCGCACCGTGAGATGTTCCTTCTCTGGGCAAGCACAGATCCCCAAACCTGTTGTGCCTGTGAATAGGCTGCAGGGGGAAGGTGAAGACCAGCAACAGCTTTCCGGGCTGCCACCTTCCGTGTGGGACAAGGAGCCGGACGTTTGCCTTTTCGGGAACAGGCTCTGCCGAGGATGCGCACCGTGAGATGTTCCTTCTCTGGGCAAGCACAGATCCCCAAACCTGTTGTGCCTGTGACTAGGCTGCAGGGGGAAGGTGAAGACGAGCAACAGCTTTCCGGGCTGCCACCTTCCGTGTGGGACAAGGAGCCGGACGTTTGCCTTTTCGGGAACAGGCTCTGCCGAGGATGCGCACCGTGAGATGTTCCTTCTCTGGGCAAGCACAGATCCCCAAACCTGTTGTGCCTGTGAATAGGCTGCAGGGGGAAGGTGAAGACCAGCAAGAGCTTTCCGGGCTGCCACCTTCCGTGTGGGACAAGGAGCCGGACGTTTGCCTTTTCGGGAACAGGCTCTGCCGAGGATGCGCACCGTGAGATGTTCCTTCTCTGGGCAAGCACAGATCCCAAAACCTGTTGTGCCTGTGAATAGGCTGCAGGGGGAAGGTGAAGACCAGCAACAGCTTTCCGGGCTGCCACCTTCCGTGTGGGACAAGGAGCCGGACGTTTGCCTTTTCGGGAACAGGCTCTGCCGAGGATGCGCACCGTGAGATGTTCCTTCTCTGGGCAAGCACAGATCCCCAAACCTGTTGTGCCTGTGAATAGGCTGCAGGGGGAAGGTGAAGACCAGCAACAGCTTTCCGGGCTGCCACCTTCCGTGTGGGACAAGGAGCCGGACGTTTGCCTTTTCGGGAACAGGCTCTGCCGAGGATGCGCACCGTGAGATGTTCCTTCTCTGGGCAAGCACAGATCCCCAAACCTGTTGTGCCTGTGAATAGGCTGCAGGGGGAAGGTGAAGACCAGCAACAGCTTTCCGGGCTGCCACCTTCCGTGTGGGACAAGGAGCCGGACGTTTGCCTTTTCGGGAACAGGCTCTGCCGAGGATGCGCACCGTGAGATGTTCCTTCTCTGGGCAAGCACAGATCCCCAAACCTGTTGTGCCTGTGAATAGGCTGCAGGGGGAAGGTGAAGACCAGCAACAGCTTTCCGGGCTGCCACCTTCCGTGTGGGACAAGGAGCCGGACGTTTGCCTTTTCGGGAACAGGCTCTGCCGAGGATGCGCACCGTGAGATGTTCCTTCTCTGGGCAAGCACAGATCCCCAAACCTGTTGTGCCTGTGAATAGGCTGCAGGGGGAAGGTGAAGACCAGCAAGAGCTTTCCGGGCTGCCACCTTCCGTGTGGGACAAGGAGCCGGACGTTTGCCTTTTCGGGAACAGGCTCTGCCGAGGATGCGCACCGTGAGATGTTCCTTCTCTGGGCAAGCACAGATCCCCAAACCTGTTGTGCCTGTGACTAGGCTGCAGGGGGAAGGTGAAGACGAGCAACAGCTTTCCGGGCTGCCACCTTCCGTGTGGGACAAGGAGCCGGACGTTTGCC
Source organism: Haliaeetus albicilla (assembly GCF_947461875.1). Lineage (NCBI taxonomy): Eukaryota > Metazoa > Chordata > Aves > Accipitriformes > Accipitridae > Haliaeetus > Haliaeetus albicilla. The sequence goes on from NW_027212563.1 coordinate 50,621, forward strand.
TTTTCGGGAACAGGCTCTGCCGAGGATGCGCACCGTGAGATGTTCCTTCTCTGGGCAAGCACAGATCCCCAAACCTGTTGTGCCTGTGACTAGGCTGCAGGGGGAAGGTGAAGACCAGCAACAGCTTTCCGGGCTGCCACCTTCCGTGTGGGACAAGGAGCCGGACGTTTGCCTTTTCGGGAACAGGCTCTGCCGAGGATGCGCACCGTGAGATGTTCCTTCTCTGGGCAAGCACAGATCCCCAAACCTGTTGTGCCTGTGAATAGGCTGCAGGGGGAAGGTGAAGACCAGCAACAGCTTTCCGGGCTGCCACCTTCCGTGTGGGACAAGGAGCCGGACGTTTGCCTTTTCGGGAACAGGCTCTGCCGAGGATGCGCACCGTGAGATGTTCCTTCTCTGGGCAAGCACAGATCCCAAAACCTGTTGTGCCTGTGAATAGGCTGCAGGGGGAAGGTGAAGACCAGCAACAGCTTTCCGGGCTGCCACCTTCCGTGTGGGACAAGGAGCCGGACGTTTGCCTTTTCGGGAACAGGCTCTGCCGAGGATGCGCACCGTGAGATGTTCCTTCTCTGCGCAAGCACAGATCCCCAAACCTGTTGTGCCTGTGACTAGGCTGCAGGGGGAAGGTGAAGACCAGCAACAGCTTTCCGGGCTGCCACCTTCCGTGTGGGACAAGGAGCCGGACGTTTGCCTTTTCGGGAACAGGCTCTGCCGAGGATGCGCACCGTGAGATGTTCCTTCTCTGGGCAAGCACAGATCCCAAAACCTGTTGTGCCTGTGAATAGGCTGCAGGGGGAAGGTGAAGACCAGCAAGAGCTTTCCGGGCTGCCACCTTCCGTGTGGGACAAGGAGCCGGACGTTTGCCTTTTTGGGAACAGGCTCTGCCGAGGATGCGCACCGTGAGATGTTCCTTCTCTGCGCAAGCACAGATCCCAAAACCTGTTGTGCCTGTGAATAGGCTGCAGGGGGAAGGTGAAGACCAGCAAGAGCTTTCCGGGCTGCCACCTTCCGTGTGGGACAAGGAGCCGGACGTTTGCCTTTTCGGGAACAGGCTCTGCCGAGGATGCGCACCGTGAGATGTTCCTTCTCTGGGCAAGCACAGATCCCCAAACCTGTTGTGCCTGTGAATAGGCTGCAGGGGGAAGGTGAAGACCAGCAACAGCTTTCCGGGCTGCCACCTTCCGTGTGGGACAAGGAGCCGGACGTTTGCCTTTTCGGGAACAGGCTCTGCCGAGGATGCGCACCGTGAGATGTTCCTTCTCTGCGCAAGCACAGATCCCCAAACCTGTTGTGCCTGTGAATAGGCTGCAGGGGGAAGGTGAAGACCAGCAACAGCTTTCCGGGCTGCCACCTTCCGTGTGGGACAAGGAGCCGGACGTTTGCCTTTTCGGGAACAGGCTCTGCCGAGGATGCGCACCGTGAGATGTTCCTTCTCTGGGCAAGCACAGATCCCCAAACCTGTTGTGCCTGTGAATAGGCTGCAGGGGGAAGGTGAAGACCAGCAAGAGCTTTCCGGGCTGCCACCTTCCGTGTGGGACAAGGAGCCGGACGTTTGCCTGTTCGGGAACAGGCTCTGCCGAGGATGCGCACCGTGAGATGTTCCTTCTCTGGGCAAGCAGAGATCCCAAAACCTGTTGTGCCTGTCAATAGGCCGCAGGGGGAAGGTGAAGACCAGCAAGAGCTTTCCGGGCTGCCACCTTCCGTGTGGGACAAGGAGCCGGACGTTTGCCTTTTCGGGAACAGGCTCTGCCGAGGATGCGCACCGTGAGATGTTCCTTCTCTGGGCAAGCACAGATCCCCAAACCTGTTGTGCCTGTGAATAGGCTGCAGGGGGAAGGTGAAGACCAGCAACAGCTTTCCGGGCTGCCACCTTCCGTGTGGGACAAGGAGCCGGACGTTTGCCTTTTCGGGAACAGGCTCTGCCGAGGCTGCGCACCGTGAGATGTTCCTTCTCTGCGCAAGCACAGATCCCCAAACCTGTTGTGCCTGTGAATAGGCTGCAGGGGGAAGGTGAAGACCAGCAAGAGCTTTCCGGGCTGCCACCTTCCGTGTGGGACAAGGAGCCGGACGTTTGCCTTTTCGGGAACAGGCTCTGCCGAGGATGCGCACCGTGAGATGTTCCTTCTCTGGGCAAGCACAGATCCCCAAACCTGTTGTGCCTGTGACTAGGCTGCAGGGGGAAGGTGAAGACCAGCAACAGCTTTCCGGGCTGCCACCTTCCGTGTGGGACAAGGAGCCGGACGTTTGCCTTTTCGGGAACAGGCTCTGCCGAGGATGCGCACCGTGAGATGTTCCTTCTCTGGGCAAGCACAGATCCCCAAACCTGTTGTGCCTGTGACTAGGCTGCAGGGGGAAGGTGAAGACCAGCAACAGCTTTCCGGGCTGCCACCTTCCGTGTGGGACAAGGAGCCGGACGTTTGCCTTTTCGGGAACAGGCTCTGCCGAGGATGCGCACCGTGAGATGTTCCTTCTCTGGGCAAGCACAGATCCCCAAACCTGTTGTGCCTGTGACTAGGCTGCAGGGGGAAGGTGAAGACCAGCAAGAGCTTTCCGGGCTGCCACCTTCCGTGTGGGACAAGGAGCCGGACGTTTGCCTGTTCGGGAACAGGCTCTGCCGAGGATGCGCACCGTGAGATGTTCCTTCTCTGGGCAAGCAGAGATCCCAAAACCTGTTGTGCCTGTCAATAGGCCGCAGGGGGAAGGTGAAGACCAGCAACAGCTTTCCGGGCTGCCACCTTCCGTGTGGGACAAGGAGCCGGACGTTTGCCTTTTCGGGAACAGGCTCTGCCGAGGATGCGCACCGTGAGATGTTCCTTCTCTGGGCAAGCACAGATCCCCAAACCTGTTGTGCCTGTGAATAGGCTGCAGGGGGAAGGTGAAGACCAGCAACAGCTTTCCGGGCTGCCACCTTCCGTGTGGGACAAGGAGCCGGACGTTTGCCTTTTCGGGAACAGGCTCTGCCGAGGATGCGCACCGTGAGATGTTCCTTCTCTGGGCAAGCACAGATCCCCAAACCTGTTGTGCCTGTGACTAGGCTGCAGGGGGAAGGTGAAGACCAGCAACAGCTTTCCGGGCTGCCACCTTCCGTGTGGGACAAGGAGCCGGACGTTTGCCTTTTCGGGAACAGGCTCTGCCGAGGATGCGCACCGTGAGATGTTCCTTCTCTGGGCAAGCACAGATCCCCAAACCTGTTGTGCCTGTGAATAGGCTGCAGGGGGAAGGTGAAGACCAGCAAGAGCTTTCCGGGCTGCCACCTTCCGTGTGGGACAAGGAGCCGGACGTTTGCCTTTTCGGGAACAGGCTCTGCCGAGGATGCGCACCGTGAGATGTTCCTTCTCTGGGCAAGCACAGATCCCCAAACCTGTTGTGCCTGTGAATAGGCTGCAGGGGGAAGGTGAAGACCAGCAAGAGCTTTCCGGGCTGCCACCTTCCGTGTGGGACAAGGAGCCGGACGTTTGCCTTTTCGGGAACAGGCTCTGCCGAGGATGCGCACCGTGAGATGTTCCTTCTCTGGGCAAGCACAGATCCCCAAACCTGTTGTGCCTGTGAATAGGCTGCAGGGGGAAGGTGAAGACCAGCAACAGCTTTCCGGGCTGCCACCTTCCGTGTGGGACAAGGAGCCGGACGTTTGCCTTTTCGGGAACAGGCTCTGCCGAGGATGCGCACCGTGAGATGTTCCTTCTCTGGGCAAGCACAGATCCCCAAACCTGTTGTGCCTGTCAATAGGCCGCAGGGGGAAGGTGAAGACCAGCAACAGCTTTCCGGGCTGCCACCTTCCGTGTGGGACAAGGAGCCGGACGTTTGCCTTTTCGGGAACAGGCTCTGCCGAGGATGCGCACCGTGAGATGTTCCTTCTCTGGGCAAGCACAGATCCCCAAACCTGTTGTGCCTGTGAATAGGCTGCAGGGGGAAGGTGAAGACCAGCAACAGCTTTCCGGGCTGCCACCTTCCGTGTGGGACAAGGAGCCGGACGTTTGCCTTTTTGGGAACAGGCTCTGCCGAGGATGCGCACCGTGAGATGTTCCTTCTCTGCGCAAGCACAGATCCCCAAACCTGTTGTGCCTGTGAATAGGCTGCAGGGGGAAGGTGAAGACCAGCAACAGCTTTCCGGGCTGCCACCTTCCGTGTGGGACAAGGAGCCGGACGTTTGCCTTTTCGGGAACAGGCTCTGCCGAGGCTGCGCACCGTGAGATGTTCCTTCTCTGGGCAAGCACAGATCCCCAAACCTGTTGTGCCTGTGAATAGGCTGCAGGGGGAAGGTGAAGACCAGCAACAGCTTTCCGGGCTGCCACCTTCCGTGTGGGACAAGGAGCCGGACGTTTGCCTTTTCGGGAACAGGCTCTGCCGAGGATGCGCACCGTGAGATGTTCCTTCTCTGGGCAAGCACAGATCCCAAAACCTGTTGTGCCTGTGAATAGGCTGCAGGGGGAAGGTGAAGACCAGCAACAGCTTTCCGGGCTGCCACCTTCCGTGTGGGACAAGGAGCCGGACGTTTGCCTTTTCGGGAACAGGCTCTGCCGAGGATGCGCACCGTGAGATGTTCCTTCTCTGGGCAAGCACAGATCCCCAAACCTGTTGTGCCTGTGAATAGGCTGCAGGGGGAAGGTGAAGACCAGCAACAGCTTTCCGGGCTGCCACCTTCCGTGTGGGACAAGGAGCCGGACGTTTGCCTTTTCGGGAACAGGCTCTGCCGAGGATGCGCACCGTGAGATGTTCCTTCTCTGGGCAAGCACAGATCCCCAAACCTGTTGTGCCTGTGAATAGGCTGCAGGGGGAAGGTGAAGACGAGCAACAGCTTTCCGGGCTGCCACCTTCCGTGTGGGACAAGGAGCCGGACGTTTGCCTTTTCGGGAACAGGCTCTGCCGAGGATGCGCACCGTGAGATGTTCCTTCTCTGCGCAAGCACAGATCCCCAAACCTGTTGTGCCTGTGACTAGGCTGCAGGGGGAAGGTGAAGACCAGCAAGAGCTTTCCGGGCTGCCACCTTCCGTGTGGGACAAGGAGCCGGACGTTTGCCTTTTCGGGAACAGGCTCTGCCGAGGATGCGCACCGTGAGATGTTCCTTCTCTGGGCAAGCACAGATCCCCAAACCTGTTGTGCCTGTGAATAGGCTGCAGGGGGAAGGTGAAGACCAGCAACAGCTTTCCGGGCTGCCACCTTCCGTGTGGGACAAGGAGCCGGACGTTTGCCTTTTCGGGAACAGGCTCTGCCGAGGATGCGCACCGTGAGATGTTCCTTCTCTGGGCAAGCACAGATCCCCAAACCTGTTGTGCCTGTGAATAGGCTGCAGGGGGAAGGTGAAGACCAGCAACAGCTTTCCGGGCTGCCACCTTCCGTGTGGGACAAGGAGCCGGACGTTTGCCTTTTCGGGAACAGGCTCTGCCGAGGATGCGCACCGTGAGATGTTCCTTCTCTGCGCAAGCACAGATCCCAAAACCTGTTGTGCCTGTGAATAGGCTGCAGGGGGAAGGTGAAGACCAGCAACAGCTTTCCGGGCTGCCACCTTCCGTGTGGGACAAGGAGCCGGACGTTTGCCTTTTCGGGAACAGGCTCTGCCGAGGATGCGCACCGTGAGATGTTCCTTCTCTGGGCAAGCACAGATCCCCAAACCTGTTGTGCCTGTGACTAGGCTGCAGGGGGAAGGTGAAGACGAGCAACAGCTTTCCGGGCTGCCACCTTCCGTGTGGGACAAGGAGCCGGACGTTTGCCTTTTCGGGAACAGGCTCTGCCGAGGATGCGCACCGTGAGATGTTCCTTCTCTGGGCAAGCACAGATCCCCAAACCTGTTGTGCCTGTGAATAGGCTGCAGGGGGAAGGTGAAGACCAGCAAGAGCTTTCCGGGCTGCCACCTTCCGTGTGGGACAAGGAGCCGGACGTTTGCCTTTTCGGGAACAGGCTCTGCCGAGGATGCGCACCGTGAGATGTTCCTTCTCTGGGCAAGCACAGATCCCCAAACCTGTTGTGCCTGTGAATAGGCTGCAGGGGGAAGGTGAAGACCAGCAACAGCTTTCCGGGCTGCCACCTTCCGTGTGGGACAAGGAGCCGGACGTTTGCCTTTTCGGGAACAGGCTCTGCCGAGGATGCGCACCGTGAGATGTTCCTTCTCTGGGCAAGCACAGATCCCCAAACCTGTTGTGCCTGTCAATAGGCCGCAGGGGGAAGGTGAAGACCAGCAACAGCTTTCCGGGCTGCCACCTTCCGTGTGGGACAAGGAGCCGGACGTTTGCCTTTTCGGGAACAGGCTCTGCCGAGGATGCGCACCGTGAGATGTTCCTTCTCTGGGCAAGCACAGATCCCCAAACCTGTTGTGCCTGTGAATAGGCTGCAGGGGGAAGGTGAAGACCAGCAACAGCTTTCCGGGCTGCCACCTTCCGTGTGGGACAAGGAGCCGGACGTTTGCCTTTTTGGGAACAGGCTCTGCCGAGGATGCGCACCGTGAGATGTTCCTTCTCTGCGCAAGCACAGATCCCCAAACCTGTTGTGCCTGTGAATAGGCTGCAGGGGAAGGTGAAGACCAGCAAGAGCTTTCCGGGCTGCCACCTTCCGTGTGGGACAAGGAGCCGGACGTTTGCCTTTTCGGGAACAGGCTCTGCCGAGGATGCGCACCGTGAGATGTTCCTTCTCTGGGCAAGCACAGATCCCAAACCTGTTGTGCCTGTGAATAGGCTGCAGGGGGAAGGTGAAGACCAGCAACAGCTTTCCGGGCTGCCACCTTCCGTGTGGGACAAGGAGCCGGACGTTTGCCTTTTCGGGAACAGGCTCTGCCGAGGATGCGCACCGTGAGATGTTCCTTCTCTGGGCAAGCACAGATCCCCAAACCTGTTGTGCCTGTGAATAGGCTGCAGGGGGAAGGTGAAGACCAGCAACAGCTTTCCGGGCTGCCACCTTCCGTGTGGGACAAGGAGCCGGACGTTTGCCTTTTCGGGAACAGGCTCTGCCGAGGATGCGCACCGTGAGATGTTCCTTCTCTGGGCAAGCACAGATCCCCAAACCTGTTGTGCCTGTGAATAGGCTGCAGGGGGAAGGTGAAGACCAGCAACAGCTTTCCGGGCTGCCACCTTCCGTGTGGGACAAGGAGCCGGACGTTTGCCTTTTCGGGAACAGGCTCTGCCGAGGATGCGCACCGTGAGATGTTCCTTCTCTGGGCAAGCACAGATCCCCAAACCTGTTGTGCCTGTGACTAGGCTGCAGGGGGAAGGTGAAGACCAGCAAGAGCTTTCCGGGCTGCCACCTTCCGTGTGGGACAAGGAGCCGGACGTTTGCCTTTTCGGGAACAGGCTCTGCCGAGGATGCGCACCGTGAGATGTTCCTTCTCTGGGCAAGCACAGATCCCCAAACCTGTTGTGCCTGTGAATAGGCTGCAGGGGGAAGGTGAAGACCAGCAACAGCTTTCCGGGCTGCCACCTTCCGTGTGGGACAAGGAGCCGGACGTTTGCCTTTTCGGGAACAGGCTCTGCCGAGGATGCGCACCGTGAGATGTTCCTTCTCTGGGCAAGCACAGATCCCCAAACCTGTTGTGCCTGTGAATAGGCTGCAGGGGGAAGGTGAAGACCAGCAACAGCTTTCCGGGCTGCCACCTTCCGTGTGGGACAAGGAGCCGGACGTTTGCCTTTTCGGGAACAGGCTCTGCCGAGGATGCGCACCGTGAGATGTTCCTTCTCTGCGCAAGCACAGATCCCAAACCTGTTGTGCCTGTGAATAGGCTGCAGGGGGAAGGTGAAGACCAGCAACAGCTTTCCGGGCTGCCACCTTCCGTGTGGGACAAGGAGCCGGACGTTTGCCTTTTCGGGAACAGGCTCTGCCGAGGATGCGCACCGTGAGATGTTCCTTCTCTGGGCAAGCACAGATCCCCAAACCTGTTGTGCCTGTGACTAGGCTGCAGGGGAAGGTGAAGACGAGCAACAGCTTTCCGGGCTGCCACCTTCCGTGTGGGACAAGGAGCCGGACGTTTGCCTTTTCGGGAACAGGCTCTGCCGAGGATGCGCACCGTGAGATGTTCCTTCTCTGGGCAAGCACAGATCCCCAAACCTGTTGTGCCTGTGAATAGGCTGCAGGGGGAAGGTGAAGACCAGCAACAGCTTTCCGGGCTGCCACCTTCCGTGTGGGACAAGGAGCCGGACGTTTGCCTTTTTGGGAACAGGCTCTGCCGAGGATGCGCACCGTGAGATGTTCCTTCTCTGGGCAAGCACAGATCCCCAAACCTGTTGTGCCTGTGAGTAGGCTGCAGGGGAAGGTGAAGACCAGCAACAGCTTTCAGGGCTGCCACCTTCCGTGTGGGACAAGGAGCCGGACGTTTGCCTTTTCGGGAACAGGCTCTGCCGAGGATGCGCACCGTGAGATGTTCCTTCTCTGGGCAAGCACAGATCCCCAAACCTGTTGTGCCTGTGAATAGGCTGCAGGGGGAAGGTGAAGACCAGCAACAGCTTTCCGGGCTGCCACCTTCCGTGTGGGACAAGGAGCCGGACGTTTGCCTTTTCGGGAACAGGCTCTGCCGAGGATGCGCACCGTGAGATGTTCCTTCTCTGGGCAAGCACAGATCCCCAAACCTGTTGTGCCTGTGAATAGGCTGCAGGGGGAAGGTGAAGACCAGCAACAGCTTTCCGGGCTGCCACCTTCCGTGTGGGACAAGGAGCCGGACGTTTGCCTTTTCGGGAACAGGCTCTGCCGAGGATGCGCACCGTGAGATGTTCCTTCTCTGGGCAAGCACAGATCCCCAAACCTGTTGTGCCTGTGAATAGGCTGCAGGGGGAAGGTGAAGACCAGCAAGAGCTTTCCGGGCTGCCACCTTCCGTGTGGGACAAGGAGCCGGACGTTTGCCTTTTCGGGAACAGGCTCTGCCGAGGATGCGCACCGTGAGATGTTCCTTCTCTGGGCAAGCACAGATCCCCAAACCTGTTGTGCCTGTGAATAGGCTGCAGGGGGAAGGTGAAGACCAGCAAGAGCTTTCCGGGCTGCCACCTTCCGTGTGGGACAAGGAGCCGGACGTTTGCCTTTTCGGGAACAGGCTCTGCCGAGGATGCGCACCGTGAGATGTTCCTTCTCTGGGCAAGCACAGATCCCAAAACCTGTTGTGCCTGTGAATAGGCTGCAGGGGGAAGGTGAAGACCAGCAACAGCTTTCCGGGCTGCCACCTTCCGTGTGGGACAAGGAGCCGGACGTTTGCCTTTTCGGGAACAGGCTCTGCCGAGGATGCGCACCGTGAGATGTTCCTTCTCTGGGCAAGCACAGATCCCCAAACCTGTTGTGCCTGTGAATAGGCTGCAGGGGGAAGGTGAAGACCAGCAACAGCTTTCCGGGCTGCCACCTTCCGTGTGGGACAAGGAGCCGGACGTTTGCCTTTTCGGGAACAGGCTCTGCCGAGGATGCGCACCGTGAGATGTTCCTTCTCTGGGCAAGCACAGATCCCCAAACCTGTTGTGCCTGTGAATAGGCTGCAGGGGGAAGGTGAAGACCAGCAACAGCTTTCCGGGCTGCCACCTTCCGTGTGGGACAAGGAGCCGGACGTTTGCCTTTTCGGGAACAGGCTCTGCCGAGGATGCGCACCGTGAGATGTTCCTTCTCTGCGCAAGCACAGATCCCCAAACCTGTTGTGCCTGTGAATAGGCTGCAGGGGGAAGGTGAAGACCAGCAACAGCTTTCCGGGCTGCCACCTTCGGTGTGGGACAAGGAGCCGGACGTTTGCCTTTTCGGGAACAGGCTCTGCCGAGGATGCGCACCGTGAGATGTTCCTTCTCTGGGCAAGCACAGATCCCCAAACCTGTTGTGCCTGTGAATAGGCTGCAGGGGGAAGGTGAAGACCAGCAAGAGCTTTCCGGGCTGCCACCTTCCGTGTGGGACAAGGAGCCGGACGTTTGCCTTTTCGGGAACAGGCTCTGCCGAGGATGCGCACCGTGAGATGTTCCTTCTCTGGGCAAGCACAGATCCCCAAACCTGTTGTGCCTGTGACTAGGCTGCAGGGGGAAGGTGAAGACCAGCAACAGCTTTCCGGGCTGCCACCTTCCGTGTGGGACAAGGAGCCGGACGTTTGCCTTTTCGGGAACAGGCTCTGCCGAGGATGCGCACCGTGAGATGTTCCTTCTCTGGGCAAGCACAGATCCCCAAACCTGTTGTGCCTGTGAATAGGCTGCAGGGGGAAGGTGAAGACCAGCAACAGCTTTCCGGGCTGCCACCTTCCGTGTGGGACAAGGAGCCGGACGTTTGCCTTTTGGGAACAGGCTCTGCCGAGGATGCGCACCGTGAGATGTTCCTTCTCTGCGCAAGCACAGATCCCCAAACCTGTTGTGCCTGTGAATAGGCTGCAGGGGGAAGGTGAAGACGAGCAACAGCTTTCCGGGCTGCCACCTTCCGTGTGGGACAAGGAGCCGGACGTTTGCCTTTTCGGGAACAGGCTCTGCCGAGGATGCGCACCGTGAGATGTTCCTTCTCTGGGCAAGCACAGATCCCAAAACCTGTTGTGCCTGTGAATAGGCTGCAGGGGGAAGGTGAAGACCAGCAACAGCTTTCCGGGCTGCCACCTTCCGTGTGGGACAAGGAGCCGGACGTTTGCCTTTTCGGGAACAGGCTCTGCCGAGGATGCGCACCGTGAGATGTTCCTTCTCTGGGCAAGCACAGATCCCCAAACCTGTTGTGCCTGTGACTAGGCTGCAGGGGGAAGGTGAAGACCAGCAACAGCTTTCCGGGCTGCCACCTTCCGTGTGGGACAAGGAGCCGGACGTTTGCCTTTTCGGGAACAGGCTCTGCCGAGGATGCGCACCGTGAGATGTTCCTTCTCTGGGCAAGCACAGATCCCCAAACCTGTTGTGCCTGTGAATAGGCTGCAGGGGGAAGGTGAAGACCAGCAACAGCTTTCCGGGCTGCCACCTTCCGTGTGGGACAAGGAGCCGGACGTTTGCCTTTTCGGGAACAGGCTCTGCCGAGGATGCGCACCGTGAGATGTTCCTTCTCTGGGCAAGCACAGATCCCCAAACCTGTTGTGCCTGTGAATAGGCTGCAGGGGGAAGGTGAAGACCAGCAACAGCTTTCCGGGCTGCCACCTTCCGTGTGGGACAAGGAGCCGGACGTTTGCCTTTTCGGGAACAGGCTCTGCCGAGGATGCGCACCGTGAGATGTTCCTTCTCTGGGCAAGCACAGATCCCCAAACCTGTTGTGCCTGTGAATAGGCTGCAGGGGGAAGGTGAAGACCAGCAACAGCTTTCCGGGCTGCCACCTTCCGTGTGGGACAAGGAGCCGGACGTTTGCCTTTTCGGGAACAGGCTCTGCCGAGGATGCGCACCGTGAGATGTTCCTTCTCTGGGCAAGCACAGATCCCCAAACCTGTTGTGCCTGTGAATAGGCTGCAGGGGGAAGGTGAAGACCAGCAAGAGCTTTCCGGGCTGCCACCTTCCGTGTGGGACAAGGAGCCGGACGTTTGCCTTTTCGGGAACAGGCTCTGCCGAGGATGCGCACCGTGAGATGTTCCTTCTCTGCGCAAGCACAGATCCCAAAACCTGTTGTGCCTGTGAATAGGCTGCAGGGGGAAGGTGAAGACCAGCAAGAGCTTTCCGGGCTGCCACCTTCCGTGTGGGACAAGGAGCCGGACGTTTGCCTTTTCGGGAACAGGCTCTGCCGAGGATGCGCACCGTGAGATGTTCCTTCTCTGGGCAAGCACAGATCCCCAAACCTGTTGTGCCTGTGAATAGGCTGCAGGGGGAAGGTGAAGACCAGCAACAGCTTTCCGGGCTGCCACCTTCCGTGTGGGACAAGGAGCCGGACGTTTGCCTTTTCGGGAACAGGCTCTGCCGAGGATGCGCACCGTGAGATGTTCCTTCTCTGGGCAAGCACAGATCCCAAAACCTGTTGTGCCTGTGAATAGGCTGCAGGGGGAAGGTGAAGACCAGCAACAGCTTTCCGGGCTGCCACCTTCCGTGTGGGACAAGGAGCCGGACGTTTGCCTTTTCGGGAACAGGCTCTGCCGAGGATGCGCACCGTGAGATGTTCCTTCTCTGGGCAAGCACAGATCCCCAAACCTGTTGTGCCTGTGAATAGGCTGCAGGGGGAAGGTGAAGACCAGCAACAGCTTTCCGGGCTGCCACCTTCCGTGTGGGACAAGGAGCCGGACGTTTGCCTTTTCGGGAACAGGCTCTGCCGAGGATGCGCACCGTGAGATGTTCCTTCTCTGGGCAAGCACAGATCCCCAAACCTGTTGTGCCTGTGACTAGGCTGCAGGGGGAAGGTGAAGACCAGCAACAGCTTTCCGGGCTGCCACCTTCCGTGTGGGACAAGGAGCCGGACGTTTGCCTTTTCGGGAACAGGCTCTGCCGAGGATGCGCACCGTGAGATGTTCCTTCTCTGGGCAAGCACAGATCCCCAAACCTGTTGTGCCTGTGAATAGGCTGCAGGGGGAAGGTGAAGACCAGCAACAGCTTTCCGGGCTGCCACCTTCCGTGTGGGACAAGGAGCCGGACGTTTGCCTTTTGGGAACAGGCTCTGCCGAGGATGCGCACCGTGAGATGTTCCTTCTCTGCGCAAGCACAGATCCCCAAACCTGTTGTGCCTGTGAATAGGCTGCAGGGGGAAGGTGAAGACCAGCAACAGCTTTCAGGGCTGCCACCTTCCGTGTGGGACAAGGAGCCGGACGTTTGCCTTTTCGGGAACAGGCTCTGCCGAGGATGCGCACCGTGAGATGTTCCTTCTCTGGGCAAGCACAGATCCCCAAACCTGTTGTGCCTGTGAATAGGCTGCAGGGGGAAGGTGAAGACCAGCAACAGCTTTCCGGGCTGCCACCTTCCGTGTGGGACAAGGAGCCGGACGTTTGCCTTTTCGGGAACAGGCTCTGCCGAGGATGCGCACCGTGAGATGTTCCTTCTCTGGGCAAGCACAGATCCCCAAACCTGTTGTGCCTGTGAATAGGCTGCAGGGGGAAGGTGAAGACCAGCAACAGCTTTCCGGGCTGCCACCTTCCGTGTGGGACAAGGAGCCGGACGTTTGCCTTTTCGGGAACAGGCTCTGCCGAGGATGCGCACCGTGAGATGTTCCTTCTCTGGGCAAGCACAGATCCCCAAACCTGTTGTGCCTGTGACTAGGCTGCAGGGGGAAGGTGAAGACCAGCAAGAGCTTTCCGGGCTGCCACCTTCCGTGTGGGACAAGGAGCCGGACGTTTGCCTTTTCGGGAACAGGCTCTGCCGAGGATGCGCACCGTGAGATGTTCCTTCTCTGGGCAAGCACAGATCCCCAAACCTGTTGTGCCTGTGAATAGGCTGCAGGGGGAAGGTGAAGACCAGCAACAGCTTTCCGGGCTGCCACCTTCCGTGTGGGACAAGGAGCCGGACGTTTGCCTTTTCGGGAACAGGCTCTGCCGAGGATGCGCACCGTGAGATGTTCCTTCTCTGGGCAAGCACAGATCCCAAAACCTGTTGTGCCTGTGAATAGGCTGCAGGGGGAAGGTGAAGACCAGCAACAGCTTTCCGGGCTGCCACCTTCCGTGTGGGACAAGGAGCCGGACGTTTGCCTTTTCGGGAACAGGCTCTGCCGAGGATGCGCACCGTGAGATGTTCCTTCTCTGGGCAAGCACAGATCCCAAAACGTGTTGTGCCTGTGAATAGGCTGCAGGGGGAAGGTGAAGACCAGCAACAGCTTTCCGGGCTGCCACCTTCCGTGTGGGACAAGGAGCCGGACGTTTGCCTTTTCGGGAACAGGCTCTGCCGAGGATGCGCACCGTGAGATGTTCCTTCTCTGGGCAAGCACAGATCCCCAAACCTGTTGTGCCTGTGAATAGGCTGCAGGGGGAAGGTGAAGACCAGCAAGAGCTTTCCGGGCTGCCACCTTCCGTGTGGGACAAGGAGCCGGACGTTTGCCTTTTCGGGAACAGGCTCTGCCGAGGATGCGCACCGTGAGATGTTCCTTCTCTGCGCAAGCACAGATCCCAAAACCTGTTGTGCCTGTGAATAGGCTGCAGGGGGAAGGTGAAGACCAGCAAGAGCTTTCCGGGCTGCCACCTTCCGTGTGGGACAAGGAGCCGGACGTTTGCCTTTTCGGGAACAGGCTCTGCCGAGGATGCGCACCGTGAGATGTTCCTTCTCTGGGCAAGCACAGATCCCCAAACCTGTTGTGCCTGTGAATAGGCTGCAGGGGGAAGGTGAAGACCAGCAAGAGCTTTCCGGGCTGCCACCTTCCGTGTGGGACAAGGAGCCGGACGTTTGCCTTTTCGGGAACAGGCTCTGCCGAGGATGCGCACCGTGAGATGTTCCTTCTCTGGGCAAGCACAGATCCCCAAACCTGTTGTGCCTGTGAATAGGCTGCAGGGGGAAGGTGAAGACCAGCAACAGCTTTCCGGGCTGCCACCTTCCGTGTGGGACAAGGAGCCGGACGTTTGCCTTTTCGGGAACAGGCTCTGCCGAGGATGCGCACCGTGAGATGTTCCCTCTCTGGGCAAGCACAGATCCCCAAACCTGTTGTGCCTGTGAGTAGGCTGCAGGGGGAAGGTGAAGACCAGCAACAGCTTTCCGGGCTGCCACCTTCCGTGTGGGACAAGGAGCCGGACGTTTGCCTTTTCGGGAACAGGCTCTGCCGAGGATGCGCACCGTGAGATGTTCCTTCTCTGGGCAAGCACAGATCCCAAAACCTGTTGTGCCTGTGAATAGGCTGCAGGGGGAAGGTGAAGACCAGCAAGAGCTTTCCGGGCTGCCACCTTCCGTGTGGGACAAGGAGCCGGACGTTTGCCTTTTCGGGAACAGGCTCTGCCGAGGATGCGCACCGTGAGATGTTCCTTCTCTGGGCAAGCACAGATCCCCAAACCTGTTGTGCCTGTGAATAGGCTGCAGGGGGAAGGTGAAGACCAGCAACAGCTTTCCGGGCTGCCACCTTCCGTGTGGGACAAGGAGCCGGACGTTTGCCTTTTCGGGAACAGGCTCTGCCGAGGATGCGCACCGTGAGATGTTCCTTCTCTGGGCAAGCACAGATCCCCAAACCTGTTGTGCCTGTGAATAGGCTGCAGGGGGAAGGTGAAGACCAGCAACAGCTTTCCGGGCTGCCACCTTCCGTGTGGGACAAGGAGCCGGACGTTTGCCTTTTCGGGAACAGGCTCTGCCGAGGATGCGCACCGTGAGATGTTCCTTCTCTGGGCAAGCACAGATCCCCAAACCTGTTGTGCCTGTGAATAGGCTGCAGGGGGAAGGTGAAGACCAGCAACAGCTTTCCGGGCTGCCACCTTCCGTGTGGGACAAGGAGCCGGACGTTTGCCTTTTCGGGAACAGGCTCTGCCGAGGATGCGCACCGTGAGATGTTCCTTCTCTGGGCAAGCACAGATCCCCAAACCTGTTGTGCCTGTGAATAGGCTGCAGGGGGAAGGTGAAGACCAGCGAGAGCTTTCCGGGCTGCCACCTTCCGTGTGGGACAAGGAGCCGGACGTTTGCCTTTTCGGGAACAGGCTCTGCCGAGGATGCGCACCGTGAGATGTTCCTTCTCTGGGCAAGCACAGATCCCCAAACCTGTTGTGCCTGTGAATAGGCTGCAGGGGGAAGGTGAAGACCAGCAACAGCTTTCAGGGCTGCCACCTTCCGTGTGGGACAAGGAGCCGGACGTTTGCCTTTTCGGGAACAGGCTCTGCCGAGGATGCGCACCGTGAGATGTTCCTTCTCTGGGCAAGCACAGATCCCCAAACCTGTTGTGCCTGTGAATAGGCTGCAGGGGGAAGGTGAAGACCAGCAACAGCTTTCCGGGCTGCCACCTTCCGTGTGGGACAAGGAGCTGGACGTTTGCCTTTTCGGGAACAGGCTCTGCCGAGGATGCGCACCGTGAGATGTTCCTTCTCTGCGCAAGCACAGATCCCCAAACCTGTTGTGCCTGTGAATAGGCTGCAGGGGGAAGGTGAAGACCAGCAACAGCTTTCCGGGCTGCCACCTTCCGTGTGGGACAAGGAGCCGGACGTTTGCCTTTTCGGGAACAGGCTCTGCCGAGGATGCGCACCGTGAGATGTTCCTTCTCTGGGCAAGCACAGATCCCCAAACCTGTTGTGCCTGTGAATAGGCTGCAGGGGGAAGGTGAAGACCAGCAACAGCTTTCCGGGCTGCCACCTTCGGTGTGGGACAAGGAGCCGGACGTTTGCCTTTTTGGGAACAGGCTCTGCCGAGGATGCGCACCGTGAGATGTTCCTTCTCTGGGCAAGCACAGATCCCAAAACCTGTTGTGCCTGTGACTAGGCTGCAGGGGGAAGGTGAAGACCAGCAAGAGCTTTCCGGGCTGCCACCTTCCGTGTGGGACAAGGAGCCGGACGTTTGCCTTTTCGGGAACAGGCTCTGCCGAGGATGCGCACCGTGAGATGTTCCTTCTCTGGGCAAGCACAGATCCCCAAACCTGTTGTGCCTGTGAATAGGCTGCAGGGGGAAGGTGAAGACCAGCAACAGCTTTCCGGGCTGTCACCTTCCGTGTGGGACAAGGAGCCGGACGTTTGCCTTTTCGGGAACAGGCTCTGCCGAGGATGCGCACCGTGAGATGTTCCTTCTCTGCGCAAGCACAGATCCCCAAACCTGTTGTGCCTGTGAATAGGCTGCAGGGGGAAGGTGAAGACCAGCAACAGCTTTCCGGGCTGCCACCTTCCGTGTGGGACAAGGAGCCGGACGTTTGCCTTTTCGGGAACAGGCTCTGCCGAGGATGCGCACCGTGAGATGTTCCTTCTCTGGGCAAGCACAGATCCCCAAACCTGTTGTGCCTGTGAATAGGCTGCAGGGGGAAGGTGAAGACAAGCAAGAGCTTTCCGGGCTGCCACCTTCCGTGTGGGACAAGGAGCCGGACGTTTGCCTTTTCGGGAACAGGCTCTGCCGAGGATGCGCACCGTGAGATGTTCCTTCTCTGGGCAAGCACAGATCCCCAAACCTGTTGTGCCTGTGAATAGGCTGCAGGGGGAAGGTGAAGACCAGCAAGAGCTTTCCGGGCTGCCACCTTCCGTGTGGGACAAGGAGCCGGACGTTTGCCTTTTCGGGAACAGGCTCTGCCGAGGATGCGCACCGTGAGATGTTCCTTCTCTGCGCAAGCACAGATCCCCAAACCTGTTGTGCCTGTGAATAGGCTGCAGGGGGAAGGTGAAGACCAGCAAGAGCTTTCCGGGCTGCCACCTTCCGTGTGGGACAAGGAGCCGGACGTTTGCCTTTTCGGGAACAGGCTCTGCCGAGGATGCGCACCGTGAGATGTTCCTTCTCTGGGCAAGCACAGATCCCCAAACCTGTTGTGCCTGTGAATAGGCTGCAGGGGGAAGGTGAAGACCAGCAACAGCTTTCCGGGCTGCCACCTTCCGTGTGGGACAAGGAGCCGGACGTTTGCCTTTTCGGGAACAGGCTCTGCCGAGGATGCGCACCGTGAGATGTTCCTTCTCTGCGCAAGCACAGATCCCCAAACCTGTTGTGCCTGTGAATAGGCTGCAGGGGGAAGGTGAAGACCAGCAAGAGCTTTCCGGGCTGCCACCTTCCGTGTGGGACAAGGAGCCGGACGTTTGCCTTTTCGGGAACAGGCTCTGCCGAGGATGCGCACCGTGAGATGTTCCTTCTCTGGGCAAGCACAGATCCCCAAACCTGTTGTGCCTGTGACTAGGCTGCAGGGGGAAGGTGAAGACCAGCAACAGCTTTCCGGGCTGCCACCTTCCGTGTGGGACAAGGAGCCGGACGTTTGCCTTTTCGGGAACAGGCTCTGCCGAGGATGCGCACCGTGAGATGTTCCTTCTCTGGGCAAGCACAGATCCCCAAACCTGTTGTGCCTGTGACTAGGCTGCAGGGGGAAGGTGAAGACGAGCAAGAGCTTTCCGGGCTGCCACCTTCCGTGTGGGACAAGGAGCCGGACGTTTGCCTTTTCGGGAACAGGCTCTGCCGAGGATGCGCACCGTGAGATGTTCCTTCTCTGGGCAAGCACAGATCCCCAAACCTGTTGTGCCTGTGAATAGGCTGCAGGGGGAAGGTGAAGACCAGCAACAGCTTTCCGGGCTGCCACCTTCCGTGTGGGACAAGGAGCCGGACGTTTGCCTTTTCGGGAACAGGCTCTGCCGAGGATGCGCACCGTGAGATGTTCCTTCTCTGGGCAAGCACAGATCCCCAAACCTGTTGTGCCTGTGAGTAGGCTGCAGGGGGAAGGTGAAGACCAGCAAGAGCTTTCCGGGCTGCCACCTTCCGTGTGGGACAAGGAGCCGGACGTTTGCCTTTTCGGGAACAGGCTCTGCCGAGGATGCGCACCGTGAGATGTTCCTTCTCTGGGCAAGCACAGATCCCCAAACCTGTTGTGCCTGTGAATAGGCTGCAGGGGGAAGGTGAAGACCAGCAACAGCTTTCCGGGCTGCCACCTTCCGTGTGGGACAAGGAGCCGGACGTTTGCCTTTTCGGGAACAGGCTCTGCCGAGGATGCGCACCGTGAGATGTTCCTTCTCTGGGCAAGCACAGATCCCCAAACCTGTTGTGCCTGTGAATAGGCTGCAGGGGGAAGGTGAAGACCAGCAACAGCTTTCCGGGCTGCCACCTTCCGTGTGGGACAAGGAGCCGGACGTTTGCCTTTTCGGGAACAGGCTCTGCCGAGGATGCGCACCGTGAGATGTTCCTTCTCTGGGCAAGCACAGATCCCCAAACCTGTTGTGCCTGTGAATAGGCTGCAGGGGGAAGGTGAAGACCAGCAAGAGCTTTCCGGGCTGCCACCTTCCGTGTGGGACAAGGAGCCGGACGTTTGCCTTTTCGGGAACAGGCTCTGCCGAGGATGCGCACCGTGAGATGTTCCTTCTCTGGGCAAGCACAGATCCCCAAACCTGTTGTGCCTGTGACTAGGCTGCAGGGGGAAGGTGAAGACCAGCAAGAGCTTTCCGGGCTGCCACCTTCCGTGTGGGACAAGGAGCCGGACGTTTGCCTTTTCGGGAACAGGCTCTGCCGAGGATGCGCACCGTGAGATGTTCCTTCTCTGGGCAAGCACAGATCCCAAAACCTGTTGTGCCTGTGAATAGGCTGCAGGGGGAAGGTGAAGACCAGCAACAGCTTTCCGGGCTGCCACCTTCCGTGTGGGACAAGGAGCCGGACGTTTGCCTTTTCGGGAACAGGCTCTGCCGAGGATGCGCACCGTGAGATGTTCCTTCTCTGGGCAAGCACAGATCCCCAAACCTGTTGTGCCTGTGAATAGGCTGCAGGGGGAAGGTGAAGACCAGCAAGAGCTTTCCGGGCTGCCACCTTCCGTGTGGGACAAGGAGCCGGACGTTTGCCTTTTCGGGAACAGGCTCTGCCGAGGATGCGCACCGTGAGATGTTCCTTCTCTGGGCAAGCACAGATCCCCAAACCTGTTGTGCCTGTGAATAGGCTGCAGGGGGAAGGTGAAGACCAGCAAGAGCTTTCCGGGCTGCCACCTTCCGTGTGGGACAAGGAGCCGGACGTTTGCCTTTTCGGGAACAGGCTCTGCCGAGGATGCGCACCGTGAGATGTTCCTTCTCTGGGCAAGCACAGATCCCCAAACCTGTTGTGCCTGTGAATAGGCTGCAGGGGGAAGGTGAAGACCAGCAAGAGCTTTCCGGGCTGCCACCTTCCGTGTGGGACAAGGAGCCGGACGTTTGCCTTTTCGGGAACAGGCTCTGCCGAGGATGCGCACCGTGAGATGTTCCTTCTCTGGGCAAGCACAGATCCCAAAACCTGTTGTGCCTGTGAATAGGCTGCAGGGGGAAGGTGAAGACCAGCAAGAGCTTTCCGGGCTGCCACCTTCCGTGTGGGACAAGGAGCCGGACGTTTGCCTTTTCGGGAACAGGCTCTGCCGAGGATGCGCACCGTGAGATGTTCCTTCTCTGGGCAAGCACAGATCCCCAAACCTGTTGTGCCTGTGAATAGGCTGCAGGGGGAAGGTGAAGACCAGCAAGAGCTTTCCGGGCTGCCACCTTCCGTGTGGGACAAGGAGCCGGACGTTTGCCTTTTCGGGAACAGGCTCTGCCGAGGATGCGCACCGTGAGATGTTCCTTCTCTGCGCAAGCACAGATCCCCAAACCTGTTGTGCCTGTGACTAGGCTGCAGGGGGAAGGTGAAGACCAGCAACAGCTTTCCGGGCTGCCACCTTCCGTGTGGGACAAGGAGCCGGACGTTTGCCTTTTCGGGAACAGGCTCTGCCGAGGATGCGCACCGTGAGATGTTCCTTCTCTGCGCAAGCACAGATCCCCAAACCTGTTGTGCCTGTGAATAGGCTGCAGGGGGAAGGTGAAGACCAGCAACAGCTTTCCGGGCTGCCACCTTCCGTGTGGGACAAGGAGCCGGACGTTTGCCTTTTTGGGAACAGGCTCTGCCGAGGATGCGCACCGTGAGATGTTCCTTCTCTGGGCAAGCACAGATCCCCAAACCTGTTGTGCCTGTGAATAGGCTGCAGGGGGAAGATGAAGACCAGCAACAGCTTTCCAGGCTGCCACCTTCCGTGTGGGACAAGGAGCCGGACGTTTGCCTTTTCGGGAACAGGCTCTGCCGAGGATGCGCACCGTGAGATGTTCCTTCTCTGGGCAAGCACAGATCCCCAAACCTGTTGTGCCTGTGAATAGGCTGCAGGGGGAAGGTGAAGACCAGCAAGAGCTTTCCGGGCTGCCACCTTCCGTGTGGGACAAGGAGCCGGACGTTTGCCTTTTCGGGAACAGGCTCTGCCGAGGATGCGCACCGTGAGATGTTCCTTCTCTGGGCAAGCACAGATCCCCAAACCTGTTGTGCCTGTGACTAGGCTGCAGGGGGAAGGTGAAGACCAGCAAGAGCTTTCCGGGCTGCCACCTTCCGTGTGGGACAAGGAGCCGGACGTTTGCCTTTTCGGGAACAGGCTCTGCCGAGGATGCGCACCGTGAGATGTTCCTTCTCTGGGCAAGCACAGATCCCAAAACCTGTTGTGCCTGTGAATAGGCTGCAGGGGGAAGGTGAAGACCAGCAACAGCTTTCCGGGCTGCCACCTTCCGTGTGGGACAAGGAGCCGGACGTTTGCCTTTTCGGGAACAGGCTCTGCCGAGGATGCGCACCGTGAGATGTTCCTTCTCTGGGCAAGCACAGATCCCCAAACCTGTTGTGCCTGTGAATAGGCTGCAGGGGGAAGGTGAAGACCAGCAACAGCTTTCCGGGCTGCCACCTTCCGTGTGGGACAAGGAGCCGGACGTTTGCCTTTTCGGGAACAGGCTCTGCCGAGGATGCGCACCGTGAGATGTTCCTTCTCTGGGCAAGCACAGATCCCCAAACCTGTTGTGCCTGTGAATAGGCTGCAGGGGGAAGGTGAAGACCAGCAACAGCTTTCCGGGCTGCCACCTTCCGTGTGGGACAAGGAGCCGGACGTTTGCCTTTTCGGGAACAGGCTCTGCCGAGGATGCGCACCGTGAGATGTTCCTTCTCTGCGCAAGCACAGATCCCCAAACCTGTTGTGCCTGTGAATAGGCTGCAGGGGGAAGGTGAAGACCAGCAAGAGCTTTCCGGGCTGCCACCTTCCGTGTGGGACAAGGAGCCGGACGTTTGCCTTTTCGGGAACAGGCTCTGCCGAGGATGCGCACCGTGAGATGTTCCTTCTCTGCGCAAGCACAGATCCCCAAACCTGTTGTGCCTGTGAATAGGCTGCAGGGGGAAGGTGAAGACCAGCAACAGCTTTCAGGGCTGCCACCTTCCGTGTGGGACAAGGAGCCGGACGTTTGCCTTTTCGGGAACAGGCTCTGCCGAGGATGCGCACCGTGAGATGTTCCTTCTCTGGGCAAGCACAGATCCCCAAACCTGTTGTGCCTGTGAATAGGCTGCAGGGGGAAGGTGAAGACCAGCAAGAGCTTTCCGGGCTGCCACCTTCCGTGTGGGACAAGGAGCCGGACGTTTGCCTTTTCGGGAACAGGCTCTGCCGAGGATGCGCACCGTGAGATGTTCCTTCTCTGGGCAAGCACAGATCCCCAAACCTGTTGTGCCTGTGAATAGGCTGCAGGGGGAAGGTGAAGACGAGCAACAGCTTTCCGGGCTGCCACCTTCCGTGTGGGACAAGGAGCCGGACGTTTGCCTTTTCGGGAACAGGCTCTGCCGAGGATGCGCACCGTGAGATGTTCCTTCTCTGGGCAAGCACAGATCCCCAAACCTGTTGTGCCTGTGAATAGGCTGCAGGGGGAAGGTGAAGACCAGCAACAGCTTTCCGGGCTGCCACCTTCCGTGTGGGACAAGGAGCCGGACGTTTGCCTTTTTGGGAACAGGCTCTGCCGAGGATGCGCACCGTGAGATGTTCCTTCTCTGGGCAAGCACAGATCCCCAAACCTGTTGTGCCTGTGAGTAGGCTGCAGGGGGAAGGTGAAGACCAGCAACAGCTTTCAGGGCTGCCACCTTCCGTGTGGGACAAGGAGCCGGACGTTTGCCTTTTCGGGAACAGGCTCTGCCGAGGATGCGCACCGTGAGATGTTCCTTCTCTGGGCAAGCACAGATCCCAAAACCTGTTGTGCCTGTGAATAGGCTGCAGGGGGAAGGTGAAGACCAGCAACAGCTTTCCGGGCTGCCACCTTCCGTGTGGGACAAGGAGCCGGACGTTTGCCTTTTCGGGAACAGGCTCTGCCGAGGATGCGCACCGTGAGATGTTCCTTCTCTGGGCAAGCACAGATCCCCAAACCTGTTGTGCCTGTGAATAGGCTGCAGGGGGAAGGTGAAGACCAGCAACAGCTTTCCGGGCTGCCACCTTCCGTGTGGGACAAGGAGCCGGACGTTTGCCTTTTCGGGAACAGGCTCTGCCGAGGATGCGCACCGTGAGATGTTCCTTCTCTGGGCAAGCACAGATCCCCAAACCTGTTGTGCCTGTGAATAGGCTGCAGGGGGAAGGTGAAGACCAGCAACAGCTTTCCGGGCTGCCACCTTCCGTGTGGGACAAGGAGCCGGACGTTTGCCTTTTCGGGAACAGGCTCTGCCGAGGATGCGCACCGTGAGATGTTCCTTCTCTGGGCAAGCACAGATCCCCAAACCTGTTGTGCCTGTGACTAGGCTGCAGGGGGAAGGTGAAGACCAGCAACAGCTTTCCGGGCTGCCACCTTCCGTGTGGGACAAGGAGCCGGACGTTTGCCTTTTCGGGAACAGGCTCTGCCGAGGATGCGCACCGTGAGATGTTCCTTCTCTGGGCAAGCACAGATCCCAAAACCTGTTGTGCCTGTGAATAGGCTGCAGGGGGAAGGTGAAGACCAGCAAGAGCTTTCCGGGCTGCCACCTTCCGTGTGGGACAAGGAGCCGGACGTTTGCCTTTTCGGGAACAGGCTCTGCCGAGGATGCGCACCGTGAGATGTTCCTTCTCTGGGCAAGCACAGATCCCCAAACCTGTTGTGCCTGTGAATAGGCTGCAGGGGGAAGGTGAAGACCAGCAACAGCTTTCCGGGCTGCCACCTTCCGTGTGGGACAAGGAGCCGGACGTTTGCCTTTTTGGGAACAGGCTCTGCCGAGGATGCGCACCGTGAGATGTTCCTTCTCTGGGCAAGCACAGATCCCCAAACCTGTTGTGCCTGTGACTAGGCTGCAGGGGGAAGGTGAAGACCAGCAACAGCTTTCCGGGCTGCCACCTTCCGTGTGGGACAAGGAGCCGGACGTTTGCCTTTTCGGGAACAGGCTCTGCCGAGGATGCGCACCGTGAGATGTTCCTTCTCTGGGCAAGCACAGATCCCCAAACCTGTTGTGCCTGTGAATAGGCTGCAGGGGGAAGGTGAAGACCAGCAACAGCTTTCCGGGCTGCCACCTTCCGTGTGGGACAAGGAGCCGGACGTTTGCCTTTTCGGGAACAGGCTCTGCCGAGGATGCGCACCGTGAGATGTTCCTTCTCTGCGCAAGCACAGATCCCAAAACCTGTTGTGCCTGTGAATAGGCTGCAGGGGGAAGGTGAAGACCAGCAACAGCTTTCCGGGCTGCCACCTTCCGTGTGGGACAAGGAGCCGGACGTTTGCCTTTTCGGGAACAGGCTCTGCCGAGGATGCGCACCGTGAGATGTTCCTTCTCTGGGCAAGCACAGATCCCCAAACCTGTTGTGCCTGTGAATAGGCTGCAGGGGGAAGGTGAAGACCAGCAAGAGCTTTCCGGGCTGCCACCTTCCGTGTGGGACAAGGAGCCGGACGTTTGCCTTTTCGGGAACAGGCTCTGCCGAGGATGCGCACCGTGAGATGTTCCTTCTCTGGGCAAGCACAGATCCCCAAACCTGTTGTGCCTGTGAATAGGCTGCAGGGGGAAGGTGAAGACCAGCAACAGCTTTCAGGGCTGCCACCTTCCGTGTGGGACAAGGAGCCGGACGTTTGCCTTTTCGGGAACAGGCTCTGCCGAGGATGCGCACCGTGAGATGTTCCTTCTCTGGGCAAGCACAGATCCCAAAACCTGTTGTGCCTGTGACTAGGCTGCAGGGGGAAGGTGAAGACCAGCAACAGCTTTCCGGGCTGCCACCTTCCGTGTGGGACAAGGAGCCGGACGTTTGCCTTTTCGGGAACAGGCTCTGCCGAGGATGCGCACCGTGAGATGTTCCTTCTCTGGGCAAGCACAGATCCCCAAACCTGTTGTGCCTGTGACTAGGCTGCAGGGGGAAGGTGAAGACCAGCAACAGCTTTCCGGGCTGCCACCTTCCGTGTGGGACAAGGAGCCGGACGTTTGCCTTTTCGGGAACAGGCTCTGCCGAGGATGCGCACCGTGAGATGTTCCTTCTCTGCGCAAGCACAGATCCCCAAACCTGTTGTGCCTGTGAATAGGCTGCAGGGGGAAGGTGAAGACCAGCAAGAGCTTTCCGGGCTGCCACCTTCCGTGTGGGACAAGGAGCCGGACGTTTGCCTTTTCGGGAACAGGCTCTGCCGAGGATGCGCACCGTGAGATGTTCCTTCTCTGCGCAAGCAGAGATCCCAAAACCTGTTGTGCCTGTGAATAGGCTGCAGGGGGAAGGTGAAGACCAGCAACAGCTTTCAGGGCTGCCACCTTCCGTGTGGGACAAGGAGCCGGACGTTTGCCTTTTCGGGAACAGGCTCTGCCGAGGATGCGCACCGTGAGATGTTCCTTCTCTGCGCAAGCACAGATCCCCAAACCTGTTGTGCCTGTGAATAGGCTGCAGGGGGAAGGTGAAGACCAGCAACAGCTTTCCGGGCTGCCACCTTCCGTGTGGGACAAGGAGCCGGACGTTTGCCTTTTCGGGAACAGGCTCTGCCGAGGATGCGCACCGTGAGATGTTCCTTCTCTGGGCAAGCACAGATCCCAAAACCTGTTGTGCCTGTGAATAGGCTGCAGGGGGAAGGTGAAGACCAGCAACAGCTTTCAGGGCTGCCACCTTCCGTGTGGGACAAGGAGCCGGACGTTTGCCTTTTCGGGAACAGGCTCTGCCGAGGATGCGCACCGTGAGATGTTCCTTCTCTGGGCAAGCACAGATCCCCAAACCTGTTGTGCCTGTGAATAGGCTGCAGGGGGAAGGTGAAGACCAGCAACAGCTTTCCGGGCTGCCACCTTCCGTGTGGGACAAGGAGCCGGACGTTTGCCTTTTCGGGAACAGGCTCTGCCGAGGATGCGCACCGTGAGATGTTCCTTCTCTGCGCAAGCACAGATCCCCAAACCTGTTGTGCCTGTGAATAGGCTGCAGGGGGAAGGTGAAGACGAGCAAGAGCTTTCCGGGCTGCCACCTTCCGTGTGGGACAAGGAGCCGGACGTTTGCCTTTTCGGGAACAGGCTCTGCCGAGGATGCGCACCGTGAGATGTTCCTTCTCTGGGCAAGCACAGATCCCCAAACCTGTTGTGCCTGTGAATAGGCTGCAGGGGGAAGGTGAAGACCAGCAACAGCTTTCCGGGCTGCCACCTTCCGTGTGGGACAAGGAGCCGGACGTTTGCCTTTTCGGGAACAGGCTCTGCCGAGGATGCGCACCGTGAGATGTTCCTTCTCTGCGCAAGCACAGATCCCCAAACCTGTTGTGCCTGTGAATAGGCTGCAGGGGGAAGGTGAAGACCAGCAAGAGCTTTCCGGGCTGCCACCTTCCGTGTGGGACAAGGAGCCGGACGTTTGCCTTTTCGGGAACAGGCTCTGCCGAGGATGCGCACCGTGAGATGTTCCTTCTCTGCGCAAGCACAGATCCCCAAACCTGTTGTGCCTGTGAATAGGCTGCAGGGGGAAGGTGAAGACCAGCAACAGCTTTCAGGGCTGCCACCTTCCGTGTGGGACAAGGAGCCGGACGTTTGCCTTTTCGGGAACAGGCTCTGCCGAGGATGCGCACCGTGAGATGTTCCTTCTCTGGGCAAGCACAGATCCCCAAACCTGTTGTGCCTGTGAATAGGCTGCAGGGGGAAGGTGAAGACCAGCAAGAGCTTTCCGGGCTGCCACCTTCCGTGTGGGACAAGGAGCCGGACGTTTGCCTTTTCGGGAACAGGCTCTGCCGAGGATGCGCACCGTGAGATGTTCCTTCTCTGGGCAAGCACAGATCCCCAAACCTGTTGTGCCTGTGAATAGGCTGCAGGGGGAAGGTGAAGACGAGCAACAGCTTTCCGGGCTGCCACCTTCCGTGTGGGACAAGGAGCCGGACGTTTGCCTTTTCGGGAACAGGCTCTGCCGAGGATGCGCACCGTGAGATGTTCCTTCTCTGGGCAAGCACAGATCCCCAAACCTGTTGTGCCTGTGAATAGGCTGCAGGGGGAAGGTGAAGACCAGCAACAGCTTTCCGGGCTGCCACCTTCCGTGTGGGACAAGGAGCCGGACGTTTGCCTTTTTGGGAACAGGCTCTGCCGAGGATGCGCACCGTGAGATGTTCCTTCTCTGGGCAAGCACAGATCCCCAAACCTGTTGTGCCTGTGAGTAGGCTGCAGGGGGAAGGTGAAGACCAGCAACAGCTTTCAGGGCTGCCACCTTCCGTGTGGGACAAGGAGCCGGACGTTTGCCTTTTCGGGAACAGGCTCTGCCGAGGATGCGCACCGTGAGATGTTCCTTCTCTGGGCAAGCACAGATCCCAAAACCTGTTGTGCCTGTGAATAGGCTGCAGGGGGAAGGTGAAGACCAGCAACAGCTTTCCGGGCTGCCACCTTCCGTGTGGGACAAGGAGCCGGACGTTTGCCTTTTCGGGAACAGGCTCTGCCGAGGATGCGCACCGTGAGATGTTCCTTCTCTGGGCAAGCACAGATCCCCAAACCTGTTGTGCCTGTGAATAGGCTGCAGGGGGAAGGTGAAGACCAGCAACAGCTTTCCGGGCTGCCACCTTCCGTGTGGGACAAGGAGCCGGACGTTTGCCTTTTCGGGAACAGGCTCTGCCGAGGATGCGCACCGTGAGATGTTCCTTCTCTGGGCAAGCACAGATCCCCAAACCTGTTGTGCCTGTGAATAGGCTGCAGGGGGAAGGTGAAGACCAGCAACAGCTTTCCGGGCTGCCACCTTCCGTGTGGGACAAGGAGCCGGACGTTTGCCTTTTCGGGAACAGGCTCTGCCGAGGATGCGCACCGTGAGATGTTCCTTCTCTGGGCAAGCACAGATCCCCAAACCTGTTGTGCCTGTGACTAGGCTGCAGGGGGAAGGTGAAGACCAGCAACAGCTTTCCGGGCTGCCACCTTCCGTGTGGGACAAGGAGCCGGACGTTTGCCTTTTCGGGAACAGGCTCTGCCGAGGATGCGCACCGTGAGATGTTCCTTCTCTGGGCAAGCACAGATCCCAAAACCTGTTGTGCCTGTGAATAGGCTGCAGGGGGAAGGTGAAGACCAGCAAGAGCTTTCCGGGCTGCCACCTTCCGTGTGGGACAAGGAGCCGGACGTTTGCCTTTTCGGGAACAGGCTCTGCCGAGGATGCGCACCGTGAGATGTTCCTTCTCTGGGCAAGCACAGATCCCCAAACCTGTTGTGCCTGTGAATAGGCTGCAGGGGGAAGGTGAAGACCAGCAACAGCTTTCCGGGCTGCCACCTTCCGTGTGGGACAAGGAGCCGGACGTTTGCCTTTTTGGGAACAGGCTCTGCCGAGGATGCGCACCGTGAGATGTTCCTTCTCTGGGCAAGCACAGATCCCCAAACCTGTTGTGCCTGTGACTAGGCTGCAGGGGGAAGGTGAAGACCAGCAACAGCTTTCCGGGCTGCCACCTTCCGTGTGGGACAAGGAGCCGGACGTTTGCCTTTTCGGGAACAGGCTCTGCCGAGGATGCGCACCGTGAGATGTTCCTTCTCTGGGCAAGCACAGATCCCCAAACCTGTTGTGCCTGTGAATAGGCTGCAGGGGGAAGGTGAAGACCAGCAACAGCTTTCCGGGCTGCCACCTTCCGTGTGGGACAAGGAGCCGGACGTTTGCCTTTTCGGGAACAGGCTCTGCCGAGGATGCGCACCGTGAGATGTTCCTTCTCTGCGCAAGCACAGATCCCAAAACCTGTTGTGCCTGTGAATAGGCTGCAGGGGGAAGGTGAAGACCAGCAACAGCTTTCCGGGCTGCCACCTTCCGTGTGGGACAAGGAGCCGGACGTTTGCCTTTTCGGGAACAGGCTCTGCCGAGGATGCGCACCGTGAGATGTTCCTTCTCTGGGCAAGCACAGATCCCCAAACCTGTTGTGCCTGTGAATAGGCTGCAGGGGGAAGGTGAAGACCAGCAAGAGCTTTCCGGGCTGCCACCTTCCGTGTGGGACAAGGAGCCGGACGTTTGCCTTTTCGGGAACAGGCTCTGCCGAGGATGCGCACCGTGAGATGTTCCTTCTCTGGGCAAGCACAGATCCCCAAACCTGTTGTGCCTGTGAATAGGCTGCAGGGGGAAGGTGAAGACCAGCAACAGCTTTCAGGGCTGCCACCTTCCGTGTGGGACAAGGAGCCGGACGTTTGCCTTTTCGGGAACAGGCTCTGCCGAGGATGCGCACCGTGAGATGTTCCTTCTCTGGGCAAGCACAGATCCCAAAACCTGTTGTGCCTGTGACTAGGCTGCAGGGGGAAGGTGAAGACCAGCAACAGCTTTCCGGGCTGCCACCTTCCGTGTGGGACAAGGAGCCGGACGTTTGCCTTTTCGGGAACAGGCTCTGCCGAGGATGCGCACCGTGAGATGTTCCTTCTCTGGGCAAGCACAGATCCCCAAACCTGTTGTGCCTGTGACTAGGCTGCAGGGGGAAGGTGAAGACCAGCAACAGCTTTCCGGGCTGCCACCTTCCGTGTGGGACAAGGAGCCGGACGTTTGCCTTTTCGGGAACAGGCTCTGCCGAGGATGCGCACCGTGAGATGTTCCTTCTCTGCGCAAGCACAGATCCCCAAACCTGTTGTGCCTGTGAATAGGCTGCAGGGGGAAGGTGAAGACCAGCAAGAGCTTTCCGGGCTGCCACCTTCCGTGTGGGACAAGGAGCCGGACGTTTGCCTTTTCGGGAACAGGCTCTGCCGAGGATGCGCACCGTGAGATGTTCCTTCTCTGCGCAAGCAGAGATCCCAAAACCTGTTGTGCCTGTGAATAGGCTGCAGGGGGAAGGTGAAGACCAGCAACAGCTTTCAGGGCTGCCACCTTCCGTGTGGGACAAGGAGCCGGACGTTTGCCTTTTCGGGAACAGGCTCTGCCGAGGATGCGCACCGTGAGATGTTCCTTCTCTGCGCAAGCACAGATCCCCAAACCTGTTGTGCCTGTGAATAGGCTGCAGGGGGAAGGTGAAGACCAGCAACAGCTTTCCGGGCTGCCACCTTCCGTGTGGGACAAGGAGCCGGACGTTTGCCTTTTCGGGAACAGGCTCTGCCGAGGATGCGCACCGTGAGATGTTCCTTCTCTGGGCAAGCACAGATCCCAAAACCTGTTGTGCCTGTGAATAGGCTGCAGGGGGAAGGTGAAGACCAGCAACAGCTTTCAGGGCTGCCACCTTCCGTGTGGGACAAGGAGCCGGACGTTTGCCTTTTCGGGAACAGGCTCTGCCGAGGATGCGCACCGTGAGATGTTCCTTCTCTGGGCAAGCACAGATCCCCAAACCTGTTGTGCCTGTGAATAGGCTGCAGGGGGAAGGTGAAGACCAGCAACAGCTTTCCGGGCTGCCACCTTCCGTGTGGGACAAGGAGCCGGACGTTTGCCTTTTCGGGAACAGGCTCTGCCGAGGATGCGCACCGTGAGATGTTCCTTCTCTGCGCAAGCACAGATCCCCAAACCTGTTGTGCCTGTGAATAGGCTGCAGGGGGAAGGTGAAGACGAGCAAGAGCTTTCCGGGCTGCCACCTTCCGTGTGGGACAAGGAGCCGGACGTTTGCCTTTTCGGGAACAGGCTCTGCCGAGGATGCGCACCGTGAGATGTTCCTTCTCTGGGCAAGCACAGATCCCCAAACCTGTTGTGCCTGTGAATAGGCTGCAGGGGGAAGGTGAAGACCAGCAACAGCTTTCCGGGCTGCCACCTTCCGTGTGGGACAAGGAGCCGGACGTTTGCCTTTTCGGGAACAGGCTCTGCCGAGGATGCGCACCGTGAGATGTTCCTTCTCTGGGCAAGCACAGATCCCATAAACTGTTGTGCCTGTGACTAGGCTGCAGGGGGAAGGTGAAGACCAGCAAGAGCTTTCAGGGCTGCCACCTTCCGTGTGGGACAAGGAGCCGGACGTTTGCCTTTTCGGGAACAGGCTCTGCCGAGGATGCGCACCGTGAGATATTCCTTCTCTGGGCAAGCACAGATCCCCAAACCTGTTGTGCCTGTGAATAGGCTGCAGGGGGAAGGTGAAGACCAGCAACAGCTTTCCGGGCTGCCACCTTCCGTGTGGGACAAGGAGCCGGACGTTTGCCTTTTCGGGAACAGGCTCTGCCGAGGATGCGCACCGTGAGATGTTCCTTCTCTGGGCAAGCACAGATCCCCAAACCTGTTGTGCCTGTGAATAGGCTGCAGGGGGAAGGTGAAGACCAGCAACAGCTTTCCGGGCTGCCACCTTCCGTGTGGGACAAGGAGCCGGACGTTTGCCTTTTCGGGAACAGGCTCTGCCGAGGATGCGCACCGTGAGATGTTCCTTCTCTGGGCAAGCACAGATCCCAAAACCTGTTGTGCCTGTGAATAGGCTGCAGGGGGAAGGTGAAGACCAGCAACAGCTTTCCGGGCTGCCACCTTCCGTGTGGGACAAGGAGCCGGACGTTTGCCTTTTCGGGAACAGGCTCTGCCGAGGATGCGCACCGTGAGATGTTCCTTCTCTGCGCAAGCACAGATCCCCAAACCTGTTGTGCCTGTGAATAGGCTGCAGGGGGAAGGTGAAGACCAGCAAGAGCTTTCCGGGCTGCCACCTTCCGTGTGGGACAAGGAGCCGGACGTTTGCCTTTTCGGGAACAGGCTCTGCCGAGGATGCGCACCGTGAGATATTCCTTCTCTGGGCAAGCACAGATCCCCAAACCTGTTGTGCCTGTGAATAGGCTGCAGGGGGAAGGTGAAGACCAGCAAGAGCTTTCCGGGCTGCCACCTTCCGTGTGGGACAAGGAGCCGGAGGTTTGCCTTTTCGGGAACAGGCTCTGCCGAGGATGCGCACCGTGAGATGTTCCTTCTCTGGGCAAGCACAGATCCCCAAACCTGTTGTGCCTGTGAATAGGCTGCAGGGGGAAGGTGAAGACCAGCAAGAGCTTTCCGGGCTGCCACCTTCCGTGTGGGACAAGGAGCCGGACGTTTGCCTTTTTGGGAACAGGCTCTGCCGAGGATGCGCACCGTGAGATGTTCCTTCTCTGCGCAAGCACAGATCCCCAAACCTGTTGTGCCTGTGAATAGGCTGCAGGGGGAAGGTGAAGACCAGCAACAGCTTTCCGGGCTGCCACCTTCCGTGTGGGACAAGGAGCCGGACGTTTGCCTTTTCGGGAACAGGCTCTGCCGAGGATGCGCACCGTGAGATGTTCCTTCTCTGGGCAAGCACAGATCCCCAAACCTGTTGTGCCTGTGAATAGGCTGCAGGGGGAAGGTGAAGACCAGCAACAGCTTTCCGGGCTGCCACCTTCCGTGTGGGACAAGGAGCCGGACGTTTGCCTTTTCGGGAACAGGCTCTGCCGAGGATGCGCACCGTGAGATGTTCCTTCTCTGCGCAAGCAGAGATCCCAAAACCTGTTGTGCCTGTGAATAGGCTGCAGGGGGAAGGTGAAGACCAGCAAGAGCTTTCCGGGCTGCCACCTTCCGTGTGGGACAAGGAGCCGGACGTTTGCCTTTTCGGGAACAGGCTCTGCCGAGGATGCGCACCGTGAGATGTTCCTTCTCTGGGCAAGCACAGATCCCCAAACCTGTTGTGCCTGTGAATAGGCTGCAGGGGGAAGGTGAAGACCAGCAACAGCTTTCAGGGCTGCCACCATCCTTGTGGGACAAGGAGCCGGACGTTTGCCTTTTCGGGAACAGGCTCTGCCGAGGATGCGCACCGTGAGATGTTCCTTCTCTGGGCAAGCACAGATCCCCAAACCTGTTGTGCCTGTGAATAGGCCGCAGGGGGAAGGTGAAGACCAGCAACAGCTTTCCGGGCTGCCACCTTCCGTGTGGGACAAGGAGCCGGACGTTTGCCTTTTCGGGAACAGGCTCTGCCGAGGATGCGCACCGTGAGATGTTCCTTCTCTGGGCAAGCACAGATCCCCAAACCTGTTGTGCCTGTGAATAGGCTGCAGGGGGAAGGTGAAGACCAGCAAGAGCTTTCCGGGCTGCCACCTTCCGTGTGGGACAAGGAGCCGGACGTTTGCCTTTTCGGGAACAGGCTCTGCCGAGGATGCGCACCGTGAGATGTTCCTTCTCTGCGCAAGCACAGATCCCCAAACCTGTTGTGCCTGTGAATAGGCTGCAGGGGGAAGGTGAAGACCAGCAAGAGCTTTCCGGGCTGCCACCTTCCGTGTGGGACAAGGAGCCGGACGTTTGCCTTTTCGGGAACAGGCTCTGCCGAGGATGCGCACCGTGAGATGTTCCTTCTCTGGGCAAGCACAGATCCCATAAACTGTTGTGCCTGTGACTAGGCTGCAGGGGGAAGGTGAAGACCAGCAACAGCTTTCAGGGCTGCCACCTTCCGTGTGGGACAAGGAGCCGGACGTTTGCCTTTTCGGGAATAGGCTCTGCCGAGGATGCGCACCGTGAGAGATTGCGTCTTTTGGAAAGCAGACATTCCCAGTGCGGTGGTGCCTGTGAATAGGCTGCAGGGGGAAGGTGAAGACCAGCAACAGCTTTCCGGGCTGCCACCTTCCGTGTGGGACAAGGAGCCGGACGTTTGCCTTTTCGGGAACAGGCTCTGCCGAGGATGCGCACCGTGAGATGTTCCTTCTCTGGGCAAGCACAGATCCCAAAACCTGTTGTGCCTGTGAATAGGCTGCAGGGGGAAGGTGAAGACCAGCAAGAGCTTTCCGGGCTGCCACCTTCCGTGTGGGACAAGGAGCCGGACGTTTGCCTTTTCGGGAACAGGCTCTGCCGAGGATGCGCAC
This sequence comes from Haliaeetus albicilla, assembly GCF_947461875.1. Lineage (NCBI taxonomy): Eukaryota > Metazoa > Chordata > Aves > Accipitriformes > Accipitridae > Haliaeetus > Haliaeetus albicilla. Next base: position 83,863 of record NW_027212563.1, read on the forward strand.
CGTGAGATGTTCCTTCTCTGGGCAAGCACAGATCCCCAAACCTGTTGTGCCTGTGAATAGGCTGCAGGGGGAAGGTGAAGACCAGCAACAGCTTTCCGGGCTGCCACCTTCCGTGTGGGACAAGGAGCCGGACGTTTGCCTTTTTGGGAACAGGCTCTGCCGAGGATGCGCACCGTGAGATGTTCCTTCTCTGGGCAAGCACAGATCCCAAAACCTGTTGTGCCTGTGAATAGGCTGCAGGGGGAAGGTGAAGACCAGCAACAGCTTTCCGGGCTGCCACCTTCCGTGTGGGACAAGGAGCTGGACGTTTGCCTTTTCGGGAACAGGCTCTGCCGAGGATGCGCACCGTGAGATGTTCCTTCTCTGCGCAAGCACAGATCCCCAAACCTGTTGTGCCTGTGAATAGGCTGCAGGGGGAAGGTGAAGACCAGCAACAGCTTTCAGGGCTGCCACCTTCCGTGTGGGACAAGGAGCCGGACGTTTGCCTTTTCGGGAACAGGCTCTGCCGAGGATGCGCACCGTGAGATGTTCCTTCTCTGGGCAAGCACAGATCCCATAAACTGTTGTGCCTGTGACTAGGCTGCAGGGGGAAGGTGAAGACCAGCAAGAGCTTTCCGGGCTGCCACCTTCCGTGTGGGACAAGGAGCCGGACGTTTGCCTTTTCGGGAACAGGCTCTGCCGAGGATGCGCACCGTGAGATATTCCTTCTCTGGGCAAGCACAGATCCCCAAACCTGTTGTGCCTGTGAATAGGCTGCAGGGGGAAGGTGAAGACCAGCAAGAGCTTTCCGGGCTGCCACCTTCCGTGTGGGACAAGGAGCCGGACGTTTGCCTTTTCGGGAACAGGCTCTGCCGAGGATGCGCACCGTGAGATGTTCCTTCTCTGGGCAAGCACAGATCCCCAAACCTGTTGTGCCTGTGAATAGGCTGCAGGGGGAAGGTGAAGACCAGCAAGAGCTTTCCGGGCTGCCACCTTCCGTGTGGGACAAGGAGCCGGACGTTTGCCTTTTCGGGAACAGGCTCTGCCGAGGATGCGCACCGTGAGATGTTCCTTCTCTGGGCAAGCACAGATCCCCAAACCTGTTGTGCCTGTGAATAGGCTGCAGGGGGAAGGTGAAGACCAGCAACAGCTTTCCGGGCTGCCACCTTCCGTGTGGGACAAGGAGCCGGACGTTTGCCTTTTCGGGAACAGGCTCTGCCGAGGATGCGCACCGTGAGATGTTCCTTCTCTGGGCAAGCACAGATCCCCAAACCTGTTGTGCCTGTGACTAGGCTGCAGGGGGAAGGTGAAGACCAGCAACAGCTTTCCGGGCTGCCACCTTCCGTGTGGGACAAGGAGCCGGACGTTTGCCTTTTCGGGAACAGGCTCTGCCGAGGATGCGCACCGTGAGATGTTCCTTCTCTGCGCAAGCACAGATCCCCAAACCTGTTGTGCCTGTGAATAGGCTGCAGGGGGAAGGTGAAGAACAGCAAGAGCTTTCCGGGCTGCCACCTTCCGTGTGGGACAAGGAGCCGGACGTTTGCCTTTTCGGGAACAGGCTCTGCCGAGGATGCGCACCGTGAGATGTTCCTTCTCTGCGCAAGCACAGATCCCCAAACCTGTTGTGCCTGTGACTAGGCTGCAGGGGGAAGGTGAAGACCAGCAACAGCTTTCAGGGCTGCCACCTTCCGTGTGGGACAAGGAGCCGGACGTTTGCCTTTTCGGGAACAGGCTCTGCCGAGGATGCGCACCGTGAGATATTCCTTCTCTGGGCAAGCACAGATCCCCAAACCTGTTGTGCCTGTGAATAGGCTGCAGGGGGAAGGTGAAGACCAGCAACAGCTTTCCGGGCTGCCACCTTCCGTGTGGGACAAGGAGCCGGACGTTTGCCTTTTCGGGAACAGGCTCTGCCGAGGATGCGCACCGTGAGATGTTCCTTCTCTGCGCAAGCACAGATCCCCAAACCTGTTGTGCCTGTGAATAGGCTGCAGGGGGAAGGTGAAGACCAGCAAGAGCTTTCCGGGCTGCCACCTTCCGTGTGGGACAAGGAGCCGGACGTTTGCCTTTTCGGGAACAGGCTCTGCCGAGGATGCGCACCGTGAGATGTTCCTTCTCTGGGCAAGCACAGATCCCCAAACCTGTTGTGCCTGTGAATAGGCTGCAGGGGGAAGGTGAAGACCAGCAACAGCTTTCCGGGCTGCCACCTTCCGTGTGGGACAAGGAGCCGGACGTTTGCCTTTTCGGGAACAGGCTCTGCCGAGGATGCGCACCGTGAGATGTTCCTTCTCTGGGCAAGCACAGATCCCCAAACCTGTTGTGCCTGTGAATAGGCTGCAGGGGGAAGGTGAAGACCAGCAACAGCTTTCCGGGCTGCCACCTTCCGTGTGGGACAAGGAGCCGGACGTTTGCCTTTTCGGGAACAGGCTCTGCCGAGGATGCGCACCGTGAGATGTTCCTTCTCTGGGCAAGCACAGATCCCCAAACCTGTTGTGCCTGTGACTAGGCTGCAGGGGGAAGGTGAAGACCAGCAACAGCTTTCCGGGCTGCCACCTTCCGTGTGGGACAAGGAGCCGGACGTTTGCCTTTTCGGGAACAGGCTCTGCCGAGGATGCGCACCGTGAGATATTCCTTCTCTGGGCAAGCACAGATCCCCAAACCTGTTGTGCCTGTGAATAGGCTGCAGGGGGAAGGTGAAGACCAGCAACAGCTTTCCGGGCTGCCACCTTCCGTGTGGGACAAGGAGCCGGACGTTTGCCTTTTCGGGAACAGGCTCTGCCGAGGATGCGCACCGTGAGATGTTCCTTCTCTGGGCAAGCACAGATCCCAAAACCTGTTGTGCCTGTGAATAGGCTGCAGGGGGAAGGTGAAGACCAGCAAGAGCTTTCCGGGCTGCCACCTTCCGTGTGGGACAAGGAGCCGGACGTTTGCCTTTTCGGGAACAGGCTCTGCCGAGGATGCGCACCGTGAGATGTTCCTTCTCTGGGCAAGCACAGATCCCCAAACCTGTTGTGCCTGTGAATAGGCTGCAGGGGGAAGGTGAAGACCAGCAACAGCTTTCCGGGCTGCCACCTTCCGTGTGGGACAAGGAGCCGGACGTTTGCCTTTTCGGGAACAGGCTCTGCCGAGGATGCGCACCGTGAGATGTTCCTTCTCTGGGCAAGCACAGATCCCCAAACCTGTTGTGCCTGTGAATAGGCTGCAGGGGGAAGGTGAAGACCAGCAACAGCTTTCCGGGCTGCCACCTTCCGTGTGGGACAAGGAGCCGGACGTTTGCCTTTTCGGGAACAGGCTCTGCCGAGGATGCGCACCGTGAGATGTTCCTTCTCTGGGCAAGCACAGATCCCCAAACCTGTTGTGCCTGTGACTAGGCTGCAGGGGGAAGGTGAAGACCAGCAACAGCTTTCCGGGCTGCCACCTTCCGTGTGGGACAAGGAGCCGGACGTTTGCCTTTTCGGGAACAGGCTCTGCCGAGGATGCGCACCGTGAGATGTTCCTTCTCTGCGCAAGCAGAGATCCCAAAACCTGTTGTGCCTGTGAATAGGCTGCAGGGGGAAGGTGAAGACCAGCAAGAGCTTTCCGGGCTGCCAACTTCCGTGTGGGACAAGGAGCCGGACGTTTGCCTTTTCGGGAACAGGCTCTGCCGAGGATGCGCACCGTGAGATGTTCCTTCTCTGGGCAAGCACAGATCCCCAAACCTGTTGTGCCTGTGAATAGGCCGCAGGGGGAAGGTGAAGACCAGCAACAGCTTTCCGGGCTGCCACCTTCCGTGTGGGACAAGGAGCTGGACGTTTGCCTTTTTGGGAACAGGCTCTGCCGAGGATGCGCACCGTGAGATGTTCCTTCTCTGGGCAAGCACAGATCCCCAAACCTGTTGTGCCTGTGAATAGGCTGCAGGGGGAAGGTGAAGACCAGCAAGAGCTTTCCGGGCTGCCACCTTCCGTGTGGGACAAGGAGCCGGACGTTTGCCTTTTCGGGAACAGGCTCTGCCGAGGATGCGCACCGTGAGATGTTCCTTCTCTGCGCAAGCACAGATCCCCAAACCTGTTGTGCCTGTGAATAGGCTGCAGGGGGAAGGTGAAGACCAGCAACAGCTTTCAGGGCTGCCACCTTCCGTGTGGGACAAGGAGCCGGACGTTTGCCTTTTCGGGAACAGGCTCTGCCGAGGATGCGCACCGTGAGATGTTCCTTCTCTGGGCAAGCACAGATCCCATAAACTGTTGTGCCTGTGACTAGGCTGCAGGGGGAAGGTGAAGACCAGCAAGAGCTTTCCGGGCTGCCACCTTCCGTGTGGGACAAGGAGCCGGACGTTTGCCTTTTCGGGAACAGGCTCTGCCGAGGATGCGCACCGTGAGAGATTGCGTCTTTTGGAAAGCAGACATTCCCAGTGCGGTGGTGCCTGTGAATAGGCTGCAGGGGGAAGGTGAAGACCAGCAAGAGCTTTCCGGGCTGCCACCTTCCGTGTGGGACAAGGAGCCGGACGTTTGCCTTTTCGGGAACAGGCTCTGCCGAGGATGCGCACCGTGAGATGTTCCTTCTCTGGGCAAGCACAGATCCCCAAACCTGTTGTGCCTGTGAATAGGCTGCAGGGGGAAGGTGAAGACCAGCAACAGCTTTCCGGGCTGCCACCTTCCGTGTGGGACAAGGAGCCGGACGTTTGCCTTTTCGGGAACAGGCTCTGCCGAGGATGCGCACCGTGAGATGTTCCTTCTCTGGGCAAGCACAGATCCCCAAACCTGTTGTGCCTGTGAATAGGCTGCAGGGGGAAGGTGAAGACCAGCAACAGCTTTCCGGGCTGCCACCTTCCGTGTGGGACAAGGAGCCGGACGTTTGCCTTTTCGGGAACAGGCTCTGCCGAGGATGCGCACCGTGAGATGTTCCTTCTCTGGGCAAGCACAGATCCCCAAACCTGTTGTGCCTGTGACTAGGCTGCAGGGGGAAGGTGAAGACCAGCAACAGCTTTCCGGGCTGCCACCTTCCGTGTGGGACAAGGAGCCGGACGTTTGCCTTTTTGGGAACAGGCTCTGCCGAGGATGCGCACCGTGAGATGTTCCTTCTCTGCGCAAGCACAGATCCCCAAACCTGTTGTGCCTGTGAATAGGCTGCAGGGGGAAGGTGAAGAACAGCAAGAGCTTTCCGGGCTGCCACCTTCCGTGTGGGACAAGGAGCCGGACGTTTGCCTTTTCGGGAACAGGCTCTGCCGAGGATGCGCACCGTGAGATGTTCCTTCTCTGCGCAAGCACAGATCCCCAAACCTGTTGTGCCTGTGACTAGGCTGCAGGGGGAAGGTGAAGACGAGCAAGAGCTTTCCGGGCTGCCACCTTCCGTGTGGGACAAGGAGCCGGACGTTTGCCTTTTCGGGAACAGGCTCTGCCGAGGATGCGCACCGTGAGATGTTCCTTCTCTGGGCAAGCACAGATCCCCAAACCTGTTGTGCCTGTGAATAGGCTGCAGGGGGAAGGTGAAGACCAGCAACAGCTTTCCGGGCTGCCACCTTCCGTGTGGGACAAGGAGCCGGACGTTTGCCTTTTCGGGAACAGGCTCTGCCGAGGATGCGCACCGTGAGATGTTCCTTCTCTGGGCAAGCACAGATCCCCAAACCTGTTGTGCCTGTGAATAGGCTGCAGGGGGAAGGTGAAGACCAGCAACAGCTTTCCGGGCTGCCACCTTCCGTGTGGGACAAGGAGCCGGACGTTTGCCTTTTCGGGAACAGGCTCTGCCGAGGATGCGCACCGTGAGATGTTCCTTCTCTGGGCAAGCACAGATCCCCAAACCTGTTGTGCCTGTGACTAGGCTGCAGGGGGAAGGTGAAGACCAGCAACAGCTTTCCGGGCTGCCACCTTCCGTGTGGGACAAGGAGCCGGACGTTTGCCTTTTCGGGAACAGGCTCTGCCGAGGATGCGCACCGTGAGATGTTCCTTCTCTGCGCAAGCACAGATCCCCAAACCTGTTGTGCCTGTGAATAGGCTGCAGGGGGAAGGTGAAGAACAGCAAGAGCTTTCCGGGCTGCCACCTTCCGTGTGGGACAAGGAGCCGGACGTTTGCCTTTTCGGGAACAGGCTCTGCCGAGGATGCGCACCGTGAGATGTTCCTTCTCTGCGCAAGCACAGATCCCCAAACCTGTTGTGCCTGTGACTAGGCTGCAGGGGGAAGGTGAAGACCAGCAACAGCTTTCAGGGCTGCCACCTTCCGTGTGGGACAAGGAGCCGGACGTTTGCCTTTTCGGGAACAGGCTCTGCCGAGGATGCGCACCGTGAGATATTCCTTCTCTGGGCAAGCACAGATCCCCAAACCTGTTGTGCCTGTGAATAGGCTGCAGGGGGAAGGTGAAGACCAGCAACAGCTTTCCGGGCTGCCACCTTCCGTGTGGGACAAGGAGCCGGACGTTTGCCTTTTCGGGAACAGGCTCTGCCGAGGATGCGCACCGTGAGATGTTCCTTCTCTGGGCAAGCACAGATCCCCAAACCTGTTGTGCCTGTGAATAGGCTGCAGGGGGAAGGTGAAGACCAGCAACAGCTTTCCGGGCTGCCACCTTCCGTGTGGGACAAGGAGCCGGACGTTTGCCTTTTCGGGAACAGGCTCTGCCGAGGATGCGCACCGTGAGATGTTCCTTCTCTGGGCAAGCACAGATCCCCAAACCTGTTGTGCCTGTGAATAGGCTGCAGGGGGAAGGTGAAGACCAGCAACAGCTTTCCGGGCTGCCACCTTCCGTGTGGGACAAGGAGCCGGACGTTTGCCTTTTCGGGAACAGGCTCTGCCGAGGATGCGCACCGTGAGATGTTCCTTCTCTGGGCAAGCACAGATCCCCAAACCTGTTGTGCCTGTGACTAGGCTGCAGGGGGAAGGTGAAGACCAGCAACAGCTTTCCGGGCTGCCACCTTCCGTGTGGGACAAGGAGCCGGACGTTTGCCTTTTCGGGAACAGGCTCTGCCGAGGATGCGCACCGTGAGATGTTCCTTCTCTGCGCAAGCAGAGATCCCAAAACCTGTTGTGCCTGTGAATAGGCTGCAGGGGGAAGGTGAAGACCAGCAAGAGCTTTCCGGGCTGCCAACTTCCGTGTGGGACAAGGAGCCGGACGTTTGCCTTTTCGGGAACAGGCTCTGCCGAGGATGCGCACCGTGAGATGTTCCTTCTCTGGGCAAGCACAGATCCCCAAACCTGTTGTGCCTGTGAATAGGCCGCAGGGGGAAGGTGAAGACCAGCAACAGCTTTCCGGGCTGCCACCTTCCGTGTGGGACAAGGAGCTGGACGTTTGCCTTTTTGGGAACAGGCTCTGCCGAGGATGCGCACCGTGAGATGTTCCTTCTCTGGGCAAGCACAGATCCCCAAACCTGTTGTGCCTGTGAATAGGCTGCAGGGGGAAGGTGAAGACCAGCAAGAGCTTTCCGGGCTGCCACCTTCCGTGTGGGACAAGGAGCCGGACGTTTGCCTTTTCGGGAACAGGCTCTGCCGAGGATGCGCACCGTGAGATGTTCCTTCTCTGCGCAAGCACAGATCCCCAAACCTGTTGTGCCTGTGAATAGGCTGCAGGGGGAAGGTGAAGACCAGCAACAGCTTTCAGGGCTGCCACCTTCCGTGTGGGACAAGGAGCCGGACGTTTGCCTTTTCGGGAACAGGCTCTGCCGAGGATGCGCACCGTGAGATGTTCCTTCTCTGGGCAAGCACAGATCCCATAAACTGTTGTGCCTGTGACTAGGCTGCAGGGGGAAGGTGAAGACCAGCAAGAGCTTTCCGGGCTGCCACCTTCCGTGTGGGACAAGGAGCCGGACGTTTGCCTTTTCGGGAACAGGCTCTGCCGAGGATGCGCACCGTGAGAGATTGCGTCTTTTGGAAAGCAGACATTCCCAGTGCGGTGGTGCCTGTGAATAGGCTGCAGGGGGAAGGTGAAGACCAGCAAGAGCTTTCCGGGCTGCCACCTTCCGTGTGGGACAAGGAGCCGGACGTTTGCCTTTTCGGGAACAGGCTCTGCCGAGGATGCGCACCGTGAGATGTTCCTTCTCTGGGCAAGCACAGATCCCCAAACCTGTTGTGCCTGTGAATAGGCTGCAGGGGGAAGGTGAAGACCAGCAACAGCTTTCCGGGCTGCCACCTTCCGTGTGGGACAAGGAGCCGGACGTTTGCCTTTTCGGGAACAGGCTCTGCCGAGGATGCGCACCGTGAGATGTTCCTTCTCTGGGCAAGCACAGATCCCCAAACCTGTTGTGCCTGTGAATAGGCTGCAGGGGGAAGGTGAAGACCAGCAACAGCTTTCCGGGCTGCCACCTTCCGTGTGGGACAAGGAGCCGGACGTTTGCCTTTTCGGGAACAGGCTCTGCCGAGGATGCGCACCGTGAGATGTTCCTTCTCTGGGCAAGCACAGATCCCCAAACCTGTTGTGCCTGTGACTAGGCTGCAGGGGGAAGGTGAAGACCAGCAACAGCTTTCCGGGCTGCCACCTTCCGTGTGGGACAAGGAGCCGGACGTTTGCCTTTTTGGGAACAGGCTCTGCCGAGGATGCGCACCGTGAGATGTTCCTTCTCTGCGCAAGCACAGATCCCCAAACCTGTTGTGCCTGTGAATAGGCTGCAGGGGGAAGGTGAAGAACAGCAAGAGCTTTCCGGGCTGCCACCTTCCGTGTGGGACAAGGAGCCGGACGTTTGCCTTTTCGGGAACAGGCTCTGCCGAGGATGCGCACCGTGAGATGTTCCTTCTCTGCGCAAGCACAGATCCCCAAACCTGTTGTGCCTGTGACTAGGCTGCAGGGGGAAGGTGAAGACGAGCAAGAGCTTTCCGGGCTGCCACCTTCCGTGTGGGACAAGGAGCCGGACGTTTGCCTTTTCGGGAACAGGCTCTGCCGAGGATGCGCACCGTGAGATGTTCCTTCTCTGGGCAAGCACAGATCCCCAAACCTGTTGTGCCTGTGAATAGGCTGCAGGGGGAAGGTGAAGACCAGCAACAGCTTTCCGGGCTGCCACCTTCCGTGTGGGACAAGGAGCCGGACGTTTGCCTTTTCGGGAACAGGCTCTGCCGAGGATGCGCACCGTGAGATGTTCCTTCTCTGGGCAAGCACAGATCCCCAAACCTGTTGTGCCTGTGAATAGGCTGCAGGGGGAAGGTGAAGACCAGCAACAGCTTTCCGGGCTGCCACCTTCCGTGTGGGACAAGGAGCCGGACGTTTGCCTTTTCGGGAACAGGCTCTGCCGAGGATGCGCACCGTGAGATGTTCCTTCTCTGGGCAAGCACAGATCCCCAAACCTGTTGTGCCTGTGACTAGGCTGCAGGGGGAAGGTGAAGACCAGCAACAGCTTTCCGGGCTGCCACCTTCCGTGTGGGACAAGGAGCCGGACGTTTGCCTTTTCGGGAACAGGCTCTGCCGAGGATGCGCACCGTGAGATGTTCCTTCTCTGCGCAAGCACAGATCCCCAAACCTGTTGTGCCTGTGAATAGGCTGCAGGGGGAAGGTGAAGAACAGCAAGAGCTTTCCGGGCTGCCACCTTCCGTGTGGGACAAGGAGCCGGACGTTTGCCTTTTCGGGAACAGGCTCTGCCGAGGATGCGCACCGTGAGATGTTCCTTCTCTGCGCAAGCACAGATCCCCAAACCTGTTGTGCCTGTGACTAGGCTGCAGGGGGAAGGTGAAGACCAGCAACAGCTTTCAGGGCTGCCACCTTCCGTGTGGGACAAGGAGCCGGACGTTTGCCTTTTCGGGAACAGGCTCTGCCGAGGATGCGCACCGTGAGATATTCCTTCTCTGGGCAAGCACAGATCCCCAAACCTGTTGTGCCTGTGAATAGGCTGCAGGGGGAAGGTGAAGACCAGCAACAGCTTTCCGGGCTGCCACCTTCCGTGTGGGACAAGGAGCCGGACGTTTGCCTTTTCGGGAACAGGCTCTGCCGAGGATGCGCACCGTGAGATGTTCCTTCTCTGGGCAAGCACAGATCCCCAAACCTGTTGTGCCTGTGAATAGGCTGCAGGGGGAAGGTGAAGACCAGCAAGAGCTTTCCGGGCTGCCACCTTCCGTGTGGGACAAGGAGCCGGACGTTTGCCTTTTCGGGAACAGGCTCTGCCGAGGATGCGCACCGTGAGATGTTCCTTCTCTGGGCAAGCACAGATCCCCAAACCTGTTGTGCCTGTGAATAGGCTGCAGGGGGAAGGTGAAGACCAGCAACAGCTTTCCGGGCTGCCACCTTCCGTGTGGGACAAGGAGCCGGACGTTTGCCTTTTCGGGAACAGGCTCTGCCGAGGATGCGCACCGTGAGATGTTCCTTCTCTGGGCAAGCACAGATCCCCAAACCTGTTGTGCCTGTGAATAGGCTGCAGGGGGAAGGTGAAGACCAGCAACAGCTTTCCGGGCTGCCACCTTCCGTGTGGGACAAGGAGCCGGACGTTTGCCTTTTCGGGAACAGGCTCTGCCGAGGATGCGCACCGTGAGATGTTCCTTCTCTGGGCAAGCACAGATCCCCAAACCTGTTGTGCCTGTGAATAGGCTGCAGGGGGAAGGTGAAGACCAGCAAGAGCTTTCCGGGCTGCCACCTTCCGTGTGGGACAAGGAGCCGGACGTTTGCCTTTTCGGGAACAGGCTCTGCCGAGGATGCGCACCGTGAGATGTTCCTTCTCTGGGCAAGCACAGATCCCAAAACCTGTTGTGCCTGTGAATAGGCTGCAGGGGGAAGGTGAAGACCAGCAAGAGCTTTCCGGGCTGCCACCTTCCGTGTGGGACAAGGAGCCGGACGTTTGCCTTTTCGGGAACAGGCTCTGCCGAGGATGCGCACCGTGAGATGTTCCTTCTCTGGGCAAGCACAGATCCCCAAACCTGTTGTGCCTGTGAATAGGCTGCAGGGGGAAGGTGAAGACCAGCAACAGCTTTCCGGGCTGCCACCTTCCGTGTGGGACAAGGAGCCGGACGTTTGCCTTTTCGGGAACAGGCTCTGCCGAGGATGCGCACCGTGAGATGTTCCTTCTCTGGGCAAGCACAGATCCCCAAACCTGTTGTGCCTGTGAATAGGCTGCAGGGGGAAGGTGAAGACCAGCAAGAGCTTTCCGGGCTGCCACCTTCCGTGTGGGACAAGGAGCCGGACGTTTGCCTTTTCGGGAACAGGCTCTGCCGAGGATGCGCACCGTGAGATGTTCCTTCTCTGGGCAAGCACAGATCCCCAAACCTGTTGTGCCTGTGAATAGGCTGCAGGGGGAAGGTGAAGACCAGCAAGAGCTTTCCGGGCTGCCACCATCCGTGTGGGACAAGGAGCCGGACGTTTGCCTTTTCGGGAACAGGCTCTGCCGAGGATGCGCACCGTGAGATGTTCCTTCTCTGGGCAAGCACAGATCCCCAAACCTGTTGTGCCTGTGAATAGGCCGCAGGGGGAAGGTGAAGACCAGCAACAGCTTTCCGGGCTGCCACCTTCCGTGTGGGACAAGGAGCTGGACGTTTGCCTTTTCGGGAACAGGCTCTGCCGAGGATGCGCACCGTGAGATGTTCCTTCTCTGGGCAAGCACAGATCCCCAAACCTGTTGTGCCTGTGAATAGGCTGCAGGGGGAAGGTGAAGACCAGCAAGAGCTTTCCGGGCTGCCACCTTCCGTGTGGGACAAGGAGCCGGACGTTTGCCTTTTCGGGAACAGGCTCTGCCGAGGATGCGCACCGTGAGATGTTCCTTCTCTGCGCAAGCACAGATCCCCAAACCTGTTGTGCCTGTGAATAGGCTGCAGGGGGAAGGTGAAGACCAGCAACAGCTTTCAGGGCTGCCACCTTCCGTGTGGGACAAGGAGCCGGACGTTTGCCTTTTCGGGAACAGGCTCTGCCGAGGATGCGCACCGTGAGATGTTCCTTCTCTGGGCAAGCACAGATCCCATAAACTGTTGTGCCTGTGACTAGGCTGCAGGGGGAAGGTGAAGACCAGCAAGAGCTTTCCGGGCTGCCACCTTCCGTGTGGGACAAGGAGCCGGACGTTTGCCTTTTCGGGAACAGGCTCTGCCGAGGATGCGCACCGTGAGAGATTGCGTCTTTTGGAAAGCAGACATTCCCAGTGCGGTGGTGCCTGTGAATAGGCTGCAGGGGGAAGGTGAAGACCAGCAACAGCTTTCCGGGCTGCCACCTTCCGTGTGGGACAAGGAGCCGGACGTTTGCCTTTTCGGGAACAGGCTCTGCCGAGGATGCGCACCGTGAGATGTTCCTTCTCTGGGCAAGCACAGATCCCCAAACCTGTTGTGCCTGTGAATAGGCTGCAGGGGGAAGGTGAAGACCAGCGAGAGCTTTCCGGGCTGCCACCTTCCGTGTGGGACAAGGAGCCGGACGTTTGCCTTTTCGGGAACAGGCTCTGCCGAGGATGCGCACCGTGAGATGTTCCTTCTCTGCGCAAGCACAGATCCCCAAACCTGTTGTGCCTGTGAATAGGCTGCAGGGGGAAGGTGAAGACCAGCAAGAGCTTTCCGGGCTGCCACCTTCCGTGTGGGACAAGGAGCCGGACGTTTGCCTTTTCGGGAACAGGCTCTGCCGAGGATGCGCACCGTGAGATGTTCCTTCTCTGCGCAAGCACAGATCCCCAAACCTGTTGTGCCTGTGAATAGGCTGCAGGGGGAAGGTGAAGACCAGCAACAGTTTTCAGGGCTGCCACCTTCCGTGTGGGACAAGGAGCCGGACGTTTGCCTTTTCGGGAACAGGCTCTGCCGAGGATGCGCACCGTGAGATATTCCTTCTCTGGGCAAGCACAGATCCCCAAACCTGTTGTGCCTGTGAATAGGCTGCAGGGGGAAGGTGAAGACCAGCAACAGCTTTCCGGGCTGCCACCTTCCGTGTGGGACAAGGAGCCGGACGTTTGCCTTTTCGGGAACAGGCTCTGCCGAGGATGCGCACCGTGAGATGTTCCTTCTCTGGGCAAGCACAGATCCCAAAACCTGTTGTGCCTGTGAATAGGCTGCAGGGGGAAGGTGAAGACCAGCAACAGCTTTCCGGGCTGCCACCTTCCGTGTGGGACAAGGAGCCGGACGTTTGCCTTTTCGGGAACAGGCTCTGCCGAGGATGCGCACCGTGAGATGTTCCTTCTCTGGGCAAGCACAGATCCCCAAACCTGTTGTGCCTGTGAATAGGCTGCAGGGGGAAGGTGAAGACCAGCAACAGCTTTCCGGGCTGCCACCTTCCGTGTGGGACAAGGAGCCGGACGTTTGCCTTTTTGGGAACAGGCTCTGCCGAGGATGCGCACCGTGAGATGTTCCTTCTCTGGGCAAGCACAGATCCCCAAACCTGTTGTGCCTGTGAATAGGCTGCAGGGGGAAGGTGAAGACCAGCAACAGCTTTCCGGGCTGCCACCTTCCGTGTGGGACAAGGAGCCGGACGTTTGCCTTTTCGGGAACAGGCTCTGCCGAGGATGCGCACCGTGAGATGTTCCTTCTCTGGGCAAGCACAGATCCCCAAACCTGTTGTGCCTGTGAATAGGCTGCAGGGGGAAGGTGAAGACCAGCAAGAGCTTTCCGGGCTGCCACCTTCCGTGTGGGACAAGGAGCCGGACGTTTGCCTTTTCGGGAACAGGCTCTGCCGAGGATGCGCACCGTGAGATGTTCCTTCTCTGGGCAAGCACAGATCCCCAAACCTGTTGTGCCTGTGAATAGGCTGCAGGGGGAAGGTGAAGACCAGCAAGAGCTTTCCGGGCTGCCACCATCCGTGTGGGACAAGGAGCCGGACGTTTGCCTTTTCGGGAACAGGCTCTGCCGAGGATGCGCACCGTGAGATGTTCCTTCTCTGGGCAAGCACAGATCCCCAAACCTGTTGTGCCTGTGAATAGGCCGCAGGGGGAAGGTGAAGACCAGCAACAGCTTTCCGGGCTGCCACCTTCCGTGTGGGACAAGGAGCTGGACGTTTGCCTTTTCGGGAACAGGCTCTGCCGAGGATGCGCACCGTGAGATGTTCCTTCTCTGGGCAAGCACAGATCCCCAAACCTGTTGTGCCTGTGAATAGGCTGCAGGGGGAAGGTGAAGACCAGCAAGAGCTTTCCGGGCTGCCACCTTCCGTGTGGGACAAGGAGCCGGACGTTTGCCTTTTCGGGAACAGGCTCTGCCGAGGATGCGCACCGTGAGATGTTCCTTCTCTGGGCAAGCACAGATCCCAAAACCTGTTGTGCCTGTGAATAGGCTGCAGGGGGAAGGTGAAGACCAGCAACAGCTTTCAGGGCTGCCACCTTCCGTGTGGGACAAGGAGCCGGACGTTTGCCTTTTCGGGAACAGGCTCTGCCGAGGATGCGCACCGTGAGATGTTCCTTCTCTGGGCAAGCACAGATCCCATAAACTGTTGTGCCTGTGACTAGGCTGCAGGGGGAAGGTGAAGACCAGCAAGAGCTTTCCGGGCTGCCACCTTCCGTGTGGGACAAGGAGCCGGACGTTTGCCTTTTCGGGAACAGGCTCTGCCGAGGATGCGCACCGTGAGAGATTGCGTCTTTTGGAAAGCAGACATTCCCAGTGCGGTGGTGCCTGTGAATAGGCTGCAGGGGGAAGGTGAAGACGAGCAACAGCTTTCCGGGCTGCCACCTTCCGTGTGGGACAAGGAGCCGGACGTTTGCCTTTTCGGGAACAGGCTCTGCCGAGGATGCGCACCGTGAGATGTTCCTTCTCTGGGCAAGCACAGATCCCCAAACCTGTTGTGCCTGTGACTAGGCTGCAGGGGGAAGGTGAAGACCAGCGAGAGCTTTCCGGGCTGCCACCTTCCGTGTGGGACAAGGAGCCGGACGTTTGCCTTTTCGGGAACAGGCTCTGCCGAGGATGCGCACCGTGAGATGTTCCTTCTCTGCGCAAGCACAGATCCCCAAACCTGTTGTGCCTGTGAATAGGCTGCAGGGGGAAGGTGAAGAACAGCAAGAGCTTTCCGGGCTGCCACCTTCCGTGTGGGACAAGGAGCCGGACGTTTGCCTTTTCGGGAACAGGCTCTGCCGAGGATGCGCACCGTGAGATGTTCCTTCTCTGCGCAAGCACAGATCCCCAAACCTGTTGTGCCTGTGAATAGGCTGCAGGGGGAAGGTGAAGACCAGCAACAGTTTTCAGGGCTGCCACCTTCCGTGTGGGACAAGGAGCCGGACGTTTGCCTTTTCGGGAACAGGCTCTGCCGAGGATGCGCACCGTGAGATATTCCTTCTCTGGGCAAGCACAGATCCCCAAACCTGTTGTGCCTGTGAATAGGCTGCAGGGGGAAGGTGAAGACCAGCAACAGCTTTCCGGGCTGCCACCTTCCGTGTGGGACAAGGAGCCGGACGTTTGCCTTTTCGGGAACAGGCTCTGCCGAGGATGCGCACCGTGAGATGTTCCTTCTCTGGGCAAGCACAGATCCCAAAACCTGTTGTGCCTGTGAATAGGCTGCAGGGGGAAGGTGAAGACCAGCAAGAGCTTTCCGGGCTGCCACCTTCCGTGTGGGACAAGGAGCCGGACGTTTGCCTTTTCGGGAACAGGCTCTGCCGAGGATGCGCACCGTGAGATGTTCCTTCTCTGGGCAAGCACAGATCCCCAAACCTGTTGTGCCTGTGAATAGGCTGCAGGGGGAAGGTGAAGACCAGCAACAGCTTTCCGGGCTGCCACCTTCCGTGTGGGACAAGGAGCCAGACGTTTGCCTTTTCGGGAACAGGCTCTGCCGAGGATGCGCACCGTGAGATGTTCCTTCTCTGGGCAAGCACAGATCCCCAAACCTGTTGTGCCTGTGAATAGGCTGCAGGGGGAAGGTGAAGACCAGCAACAGCTTTCCGGGCTGCCACCTTCCGTGTGGGACAAGGAGCCGGACGTTTGCCTTTTCGGGAACAGGCTCTGCCGAGGATGCGCACCGTGAGATGTTCCTTCTCTGGGCAAGCACAGATCCCCAAACCTGTTGTGCCTGTGAATAGGCTGCAGGGGGAAGGTGAAGACCAGCAAGAGCTTTCCGGGCTGCCACCTTCCGTGTGGGACAAGGAGCCGGACGTTTGCCTTTTCGGGAACAGGCTCTGCCGAGGATGCGCACCGTGAGATGTTCCTTCTCTGCGCAAGCAGAGATCCCAAAACCTGTTGTGCCTGTGAATAGGCTGCAGGGGGAAGGTGAAGACCAGCAAGAGCTTTCCGGGCTGCCACCTTCCGTGTGGGACAAGGAGCCGGACGTTTGCCTTTTCGGGAACAGGCTCTGCCGAGGATGCGCACCGTGAGATGTTCCTTCTCTGGGCAAGCACAGATCCCCAAACCTGTTGTGCCTGTGACTAGGCTGCAGGGGGAAGGTGAAGACCAGCAACAGCTTTCCGGGCTGCCACCTTCCGTGTGGGACAAGGAGCCGGACATTTGCCTTTTCGGGAACAGGCTCTGCCGAGGATGCGCACCGTGAGATGTTCCTTCTCTGCGCAAGCAGAGATCCCAAAACCTGTTGTGCCTGTGAATAGGCTGCAGGGGGAAGGTGAAGACCAGCAAGAGCTTTCCGGGCTGCCACCTTCCGTGTGGGACAAGGAGCCGGACGTTTGCCTTTTTGGGAACAGGCTCTGCCGAGGATGCGCACCGTGAGATGTTCCTTCTCTGGGCAAGCACAGATCCCCAAACCTGTTGTGCCTGTGAATAGGCTGCAGGGGGAAGGTGAAGACCAGCAAGAGCTTTCCGGGCTGCCACCTTCCGTGTGGGACAAGGAGCCGGACGTTTGCCTTTTCGGGAACAGGCTCTGCCGAGGATGCGCACCGTGAGATGTTCCTTCTCTGCGCAAGCACAGATCCCCAAACCTGTTGTGCCTGTGAATAGGCCGCAGGGGGAAGGTGAAGACCAGCAACAGCTTTCCGGGCTGCCACCTTCCGTGTGGGACAAGGAGCTGGACGTTTGCCTTTTTGGGAACAGGCTCTGCCGAGGATGCGCACCGTGAGATGTTCCTTCTCTGGGCAAGCACAGATCCCCAAACCTGTTGTGCCTGTGAATAGGCTGCAGGGGGAAGGTGAAGACCAGCAAGAGCTTTCCGGGCTGCCACCTTCCGTGTGGGACAAGGAGCCGGACGTTTGCCATTTCGGGAACAGGCTCTGCCGAGGATGCGCACCGTGAGATGTTCCTTCTCTGCGCAAGCACAGATCCCCAAACCTGTTGTGCCTGTGAATAGGCTGCAGGGGGAAGGTGAAGACCAGCAACAGCTTTCAGGGCTGCCACCTTCCGTGTGGGACAAGGAGCCGGACGTTTGCCTTTTCGGGAACAGGCTCTGCCGAGGATGCGCACCGTGAGATGTTCCTTCTCTGGGCAAGCACAGATCCCATAAACTGTTGTGCCTGTGACTAGGCTGCAGGGGGAAGGTGAAGACCAGCAAGAGCTTTCCGGGCTGCCACCTTCCGTGTGGGACAAGGAGCCGGACGTTTGCCTTTTCGGGAACAGGCTCTGCCGAGGATGCGCACCGTGAGAGATTGCGTCTTTTGGAAAGCAGACATTCCCAGTGCGGTGGTGCCTGTGAATAGGCTGCAGGGGGAAGGTGAAGACGAGCAACAGCTTTCCGGGCTGCCACCTTCCGTGTGGGACAAGGAGCCGGACGTTTGCCTTTTCGGGAACAGGCTCTGCCGAGGATGCGCACCGTGAGATGTTCCTTCTCTGGGCAAGCACAGATCCCCAAACCTGTTGTGCCTGTGACTAGGCTGCAGGGGGAAGGTGAAGACCAGCGAGAGCTTTCCGGGCTGCCACCTTCCGTGTGGGACAAGGAGCCGGACGTTTGCCTTTTCGGGAACAGGCTCTGCCGAGGATGCGCACCGTGAGATGTTCCTTCTCTGCGCAAGCACAGATCCCCAAACCTGTTGTGCCTGTGAATAGGCTGCAGGGGGAAGGTGAAGAACAGCAAGAGCTTTCCGGGCTGCCACCTTCCGTGTGGGACAAGGAGCCGGACGTTTGCCTTTTCGGGAACAGGCTCTGCCGAGGATGCGCACCGTGAGATGTTCCTTCTCTGCGCAAGCACAGATCCCCAAACCTGTTGTGCCTGTGAATAGGCTGCAGGGGGAAGGTGAAGACCAGCAACAGTTTTCAGGGCTGCCACCTTCCGTGTGGGACAAGGAGCCGGACGTTTGCCTTTTCGGGAACAGGCTCTGCCGAGGATGCGCACCGTGAGATATTCCTTCTCTGGGCAAGCACAGATCCCCAAACCTGTTGTGCCTGTGAATAGGCTGCAGGGGGAAGGTGAAGACCAGCAACAGCTTTCCGGGCTGCCACCTTCCGTGTGGGACAAGGAGCCGGACGTTTGCCTTTTCGGGAACAGGCTCTGCCGAGGATGCGCACCGTGAGATGTTCCTTCTCTGGGCAAGCACAGATCCCAAAACCTGTTGTGCCTGTGAATAGGCTGCAGGGGGAAGGTGAAGACCAGCAAGAGCTTTCCGGGCTGCCACCTTCCGTGTGGGACAAGGAGCCGGACGTTTGCCTTTTCGGGAACAGGCTCTGCCGAGGATGCGCACCGTGAGATGTTCCTTCTCTGGGCAAGCACAGATCCCCAAACCTGTTGTGCCTGTGAATAGGCTGCAGGGGGAAGGTGAAGACCAGCAACAGCTTTCCGGGCTGCCACCTTCCGTGTGGGACAAGGAGCCGGACGTTTGCCTTTTCGGGAACAGGCTCTGCCGAGGATGCGCACCGTGAGATGTTCCTTCTCTGGGCAAGCACAGATCCCCAAACCTGTTGTGCCTGTGAATAGGCTGCAGGGGGAAGGTGAAGACCAGCAACAGCTTTCCGGGCTGCCACCTTCCGTGTGGGACAAGGAGCCGGACGTTTGCCTTTTCGGGAACAGGCTCTGCCGAGGATGCGCACCGTGAGATGTTCCTTCTCTGGGCAAGCACAGATCCCCAAACCTGTTGTGCCTGTGAATAGGCTGCAGGGGGAAGGTGAAGACCAGCAAGAGCTTTCCGGGCTGCCACCTTCCGTGTGGGACAAGGAGCCGGACGTTTGCCTTTTCGGGAACAGGCTCTGCCGAGGATGCGCACCGTGAGATGTTCCTTCTCTGCGCAAGCAGAGATCCCAAAACCTGTTGTGCCTGTGAATAGGCTGCAGGGGGAAGGTGAAGACCAGCAAGAGCTTTCCGGGCTGCCACCTTCCGTGTGGGACAAGGAGCCGGACGTTTGCCTTTTCGGGAACAGGCTCTGCCGAGGATGCGCACCGTGAGATGTTCCTTCTCTGGGCAAGCACAGATCCCCAAACCTGTTGTGCCTGTGACTAGGCTGCAGGGGGAAGGTGAAGACCAGCAACAGCTTTCCGGGCTGCCACCTTCCGTGTGGGACAAGGAGCCGGACATTTGCCTTTTCGGGAACAGGCTCTGCCGAGGATGCGCACCGTGAGATGTTCCTTCTCTGCGCAAGCAGAGATCCCAAAACCTGTTGTGCCTGTGAATAGGCTGCAGGGGGAAGGTGAAGACCAGCAAGAGCTTTCCGGGCTGCCACCTTCCGTGTGGGACAAGGAGCCGGACGTTTGCCTTTTCGGGAACAGGCTCTGCCGAGGATGCGCACCGTGAGATGTTCCTTCTCTGGGCAAGCACAGATCCCCAAACCTGTTGTGCCTGTGAATAGGCTGCAGGGGGAAGGTGAAGACCAGCAAGAGCTTTCCGGGCTGCCACCTTCCGTGTGGGACAAGGAGCCGGACGTTTGCCTTTTCGGGAACAGGCTCTGCCGAGGATGCGCACCGTGAGATGTTCCTTCTCTGCGCAAGCACAGATCCCCAAACCTGTTGTGCCTGTGAATAGGCCGCAGGGGGAAGGTGAAGACCAGCAACAGCTTTCCGGGCTGCCACCTTCCGTGTGGGACAAGGAGCTGGACGTTTGCCTTTTTGGGAACAGGCTCTGCCGAGGATGCGCACCGTGAGATGTTCCTTCTCTGGGCAAGCACAGATCCCCAAACCTGTTGTGCCTGTGAATAGGCTGCAGGGGGAAGGTGAAGACCAGCAAGAGCTTTCCGGGCTGCCACCTTCCGTGTGGGACAAGGAGCCGGACGTTTGCCATTTCGGGAACAGGCTCTGCCGAGGATGCGCACCGTGAGATGTTCCTTCTCTGCGCAAGCACAGATCCCAAAACCTGTTGTGCCTGTGAATAGGCTGCAGGGGGAAGGTGAAGACCAGCAAGAGCTTTCCGGGCTGCCAACTTCCGTGTGGGACAAGGAGCCGGACGTTTGCCTTTTCGGGAACAGGCTCTGCCGAGGATGCGCACCGTGAGATGTTCCTTCTCTGGGCAAGCACAGATCCCAAAACCTGTTGTGCCTGTGAATAGGCTGCAGGGGGAAGGTGAAGACCAGCAACAGCTTTCCGGGCTGCCACCTTCCGTGTGGGACAAGGAGCCGGACGTTTGCCTTTTCGGGAACAGGCTCTGCCGAGGATGCGCACCGTGAGAGATTGCGTCTTTTGGAAAGCAGACATTCCCAGTGCGGTTGTGCCTGTGAATAGGCCGCAGGGGGAAGGTGAAGACCAGCAACAGCTTTCCGGGCTGCCACCTTCCGTGTGGGACAAGGAGCCGGACGTTTGCCTTTTCGGGAACAGGCTCTGCCGAGGATGCGCACCGTGAGATGTTCCTTCTCTGCGCAAGCACAGATCCCAAAACCTGTTGTGCCTGTGAATAGGCTGCAGGGGGAAGGTGAAGACCAGCAACAGCTTTCCGGGCTGCCACCTTCCGTGTGGGACAAGGAGCCGGACGTTTGCCTTTTCGGGAACAGGCTCTGCCGAGGATGCGCACCGTGAGATGTTCCTTCTCTGCGCAAGCACAGATCCCCAAACCTGTTGTGCCTGTGAATAGGCTGCAGGGGGAAGGTGAAGACCAGCAAGAGCTTTCAGGGCTGCCACCTTCCGTGTGGGACAAGGAGCCGGACGTTTGCCTTTTCGGGAACAGGCTCTGCCGAGGATGCGCACCGTGAGATGTTCCTTCTCTGGGCAAGCACAGATCCCAAAACCTGTTGTGCCTGTGAATAGGCTGCAGGGGGAAGGTGAAGACCAGCAACAGCTTTCCGGGCTGCCACCTTCCGTGTGGGACAAGGAGCCGGACGTTTGCCTTTTCGGGAACAGGCTCTGCCGAGGATGCGCACCGTGAGATGTTCCTTCTCTGGGCAAGCACAGATCCCCAAACCTGTTGTGCCTGTGAATAGGCTGCAGGGGGAAGGTGAAGACCAGCAACAGCTTTCCGGGCTGCCACCTTCCGTGTGGGACAAGGAGCCGGACGTTTGCCTTTTCGGGAACAGGCTCTGCCGAGGATGCGCACCGTGAGATGTTCCTTCTCTGCGCAAGCACAGATCCCCAAACCTGTTGTGCCTGTGAATAGGCTGCAGGGGGAAGGTGAAGACCAGCAAGAGCTTTCCGGGCTGCCACCTTCCGTGTGGGACAAGGAGCCGGACGTTTGCCTTTTCGGGAACAGGCTCTGCCGAGGATGCGCACCGTGAGATGTTCCTTCTCTGGGCAAGCACAGATCCCCAAACCTGTTGTGCCTGTGAATAGGCTGCAGGGGGAAGGTGAAGACCAGCAACAGCTTTCCGGGCTGCCACCTTCCGTGTGGGACAAGGAGCCGGACGTTTGCCTTTTCGGGAACAGGCTCTGCCGAGGATGCGCACCGTGAGATGTTCCTTCTCTGGGCAAGCACAGATCCCAAAACCTGTTGTGCCTGTGAATAGGCTGCAGGGGGAAGGTGAAGACCAGCAAGAGCTTTCCGGGCTGCCACCTTCCGTGTGGGACAAGGAGCCGGACGTTTGCCTTTTCGGGAACAGGCTCTGCCGAGGATGCGCACCGTGAGATGTTCCTTCTCTGGGCAAGCACAGATCCCCAAACCTGTTGTGCCTGTGAATAGGCTGCAGGGGGAAGGTGAAGACCAGCAACAGCTTTCCGGGCTGCCACCTTCCGTGTGGGACAAGGAGCCGGACGTTTGCCTTTTTGGGAACAGGCTCTGCCGAGGATGCGCACCGTGAGATGTTCCTTCTCTGGGCAAGCACAGATCCCAAAACCTGTTGTGCCTGTGACTAGGCTGCAGGGGGAAGGTGAAGACCAGCAAGAGCTTTCCGGGCTGCCACCTTCCGTGTGGGACAAGGAGCCGGACGTTTGCCTTTTCGGGAACAGGCTCTGCCGAGGATGCGCACCGTGAGATGTTCCTTCTCTGGGCAAGCACAGATCCCCAAACCTGTTGTGCCTGTGAATAGGCTGCAGGGGGAAGGTGAAGACCAGCAACAGCTTTCCGGGCTGCCACCTTCCGTGTGGGACAAGGAGCCGGACGTTTGCCTTTTCGGGAACAGGCTCTGCCGAGGATGCGCACCGTGAGATGTTCCTTCTCTGCGCAAGCACAGATCCCAAAACCTGTTGTGCCTGTGAATAGGCTGCAGGGGGAAGGTGAAGACCAGCAACAGCTTTCCGGGCTGCCACCTTCCGTGTGGGACAAGGAGCCGGACGTTTGCCTTTTCGGGAACAGGCTCTGCCGAGGATGCGCACCGTGAGATGTTCCTTCTCTGCGCAAGCACAGATCCCCAAACCTGTTGTGCCTGTGAATAGGCTGCAGGGGGAAGGTGAAGACCAGCAAGAGCTTTCCGGGCTGCCACCTTCCGTGTGGGACAAGGAGCCGGACGTTTGCCTTTTCGGGAACAGGCTCTGCCGAGGATGCGCACCGTGAGATGTTCCTTCTCTGGGCAAGCACAGATCCCCAAACCTGTTGTGCCTGTGACTAGGCTGCAGGGGGAAGGTGAAGACCAGCAACAGCTTTCAGGGCTGCCACCTTCCGTGTGGGACAAGGAGCCGGACGTTTGCCTTTTCGGGAACAGGCTCTGCCGAGGATGCGCACCGTGAGATGTTCCTTCTCTGGGCAAGCACAGATCCCCAAACCTGTTGTGCCTGTGAATAGGCTGCAGGGGGAAGGTGAAGACCAGCAAGAGCTTTCCGGGCTGCCACCTTCCGTGTGGGACAAGGAGCCGGACGTTTGCCTTTTCGGGAACAGGCTCTGCCGAGGATGCGCACCGTGAGATGTTCCTTCTCTGGGCAAGCACAGATCCCCAAACCTGTTGTGCCTGTGAATAGGCTGCAGGGGGAAGGTGAAGACCAGCAAGAGCTTTCCGGGCTGCCACCTTCCGTGTGGGACAAGGAGCCGGACGTTTGCCTTTTCGGGAACAGGCTCTGCCGAGGATGCGCACCGTGAGATGTTCCTTCTCTGGGCAAGCACAGATCCCCAAACCTGTTGTGCCTGTGAATAGGCTGCAGGGGGAAGGTGAAGACCAGCAAGAGCTTTCCGGGCTGCCACCTTCCGTGTGGGACAAGGAGCCGGACGTTTGCCTTTTCGGGAACAGGCTCTGCCGAGGATGCGCACCGTGAGATGTTCCTTCTCTGGGCAAGCACAGATCCCCAAACCTGTTGTGCCTGTGAATAGGCTGCAGGGGGAAGGTGAAGACCAGCAACAGCTTTCCGGGCTGCCACCTTCCGTGTGGGACAAGGAGCCGGACGTTTGCCTTTTCGGGAACAGGCTCTGCCGAGGATGCGCACCGTGAGATGTTCCTTCTCTGGGCAAGCACAGATCCCAAAACCTGTTGTGCCTGTGAATAGGCTGCAGGGGGAAGGTGAAGACCAGCAACAGCTTTCAGGGCTGCCACCTTCCGTGTGGGACAAGGAGCCGGACGTTTGCCTTTTCGGGAACAGGCTCTGCCGAGGATGCGCACCGTGAGATGTTCCTTCTCTGGGCAAGCACAGATCCCCAAACCTGTTGTGCCTGTGAATAGGCTGCAGGGGGAAGGTGAAGACCAGCAACAGCTTTCCGGGCTGCCACCTTCCGTGTGGGACAAGGAGCCGGACGTTTGCCTTTTCGGGAACAGGCTCTGCCGAGGATGCGCACCGTGAGATGTTCCTTCTCTGGGCAAGCACAGATCCCCAAACCTGTTGTGCCTGTGAATAGGCTGCAGGGGGAAGGTGAAGACCAGCAAGAGCTTTCCGGGCTGCCACCTTCCGTGTGGGACAAGGAGCCGGACGTTTGCCTTTTCGGGAACAGGCTCTGCCGAGGATGCGCACCGTGAGATGTTCCTTCTCTGGGCAAGCACAGATCCCCAAACCTGTTGTGCCTGTGAATAGGCTGCAGGGGGAAGGTGAAGACCAGCAAGAGCTTTCCGGGCTGCCACCTTCCGTGTGGGACAAGGAGCCGGACGTTTGCCTTTTCGGGAACAGGCTCTGCCGAGGATGCGCACCGTGAGATGTTCCTTCTCTGGGCAAGCACAGATCCCCAAACCTGTTGTGCCTGTGACTAGGCTGCAGGGGGAAGGTGAAGACCAGCAACAGCTTTCAGGGCTGCCACCTTCCGTGTGGGACAAGGAGCCGGACGTTTGCCTTTTCGGGAACAGGCTCTGCCGAGGATGCGCACCGTGAGATGTTCCTTCTCTGCGCAAGCACAGATCCCCAAACCTGTTGTGCCTGTGAATAGGCTGCAGGGGGAAGGTGAAGACCAGCAACAGCTTTCCGGGCTGCCACCTTCCGTGTGGGACAAGGAGCCGGACGTTTGCCTTTTCGGGAACAGGCTCTGCCGAGGATGCGCACTGTGAGATGTTCCTTCTCTGGGCAAGCACAGATCCCCAAACCTGTTGTGCCTGTGAATAGGCTGCAGGGGGAAGGTGAAGACCAGCAAGAGCTTTCCGGGCTGCCACCTTCCGTGTGGGACAAGGAGCCGGACGTTTGCCTTTTCGGGAACAGGCTCTGCCGAGGATGCGCACCGTGAGATGTTCCTTCTCTGGGCAAGCACAGATCCCCAAACCTGTTGGGCCTGTGAATAGGCTGCAGGGGGAAGGTGAAGACCAGCAAGAGCTTTCCGGGCTGCCACCTTCCGTGTGGGACAAGGAGCCGGACGTTTGCCTTTTCGGGAACAGGCTCTGCCGAGGATGCGCACCGTGAGATGTTCCTTCTCTGGGCAAGCACAGATCCCCAAACCTGTTGTGCCTGTGAATAGGCTGCAGGGGGAAGGTGAAGACCAGCAACAGCTTTCCGGGCTGCCACCTTCCGTGTGGGACAAGGAGCCGGACGTTTGCCTTTTCGGGAACAGGCTCTGCCGAGGATGCGCACCGTGAGATGTTCCTTCTCTGGGCAAGCACAGATCCCCAAACCTGTTGTGCCTGTGAATAGGCTGCAGGGGGAAGGTGAAGACCAGCAACAGCTTTCCGGGCTGCCACCTTCCGTGTGGGACAAGGAGCCGGACGTTTGCCTTTTCGGGAACAGGCTCTGCCGAGGATGCGCACCGTGAGATGTTCCTTCTCTGGGCAAGCACAGATCCCAAAACCTGTTGTGCCTGTGAATAGGCTGCAGGGGGAAGGTGAAGACCAGCAACAGCTTTCAGGGCTGCCACCTTCCGTGTGGGACAAGGAGCCGGACGTTTGCCTTTTCGGGAACAGGCTCTGCCGAGGATGCGCACCGTGAGATGTTCCTTCTCTGGGCAAGCACAGATCCCCAAACCTGTTGTGCCTGTGAATAGGCTGCAGGGGGAAGGTGAAGACCAGCAACAGCTTTCCGGGCTGCCACCTTCCGTGTGGGACAAGGAGCCGGACGTTTGCCTTTTCGGGAACAGGCTCTGCCGAGGATGCGCACCGTGAGATGTTCCTTCTCTGGGCAAGCACAGATCCCCAAACCTGTTGTGCCTGTGAATAGGCTGCAGGGGGAAGGTGAAGACCAGCAACAGCTTTCCGGGCTGCCACCTTCCGTGTGGGACAAGGAGCCGGACGTTTGCCTTTTCGGGAACAGGCTCTGCCGAGGATGCGCACCGTGAGATGTTCCTTCTCTGGGCAAGCACAGATCCCCAAACCTGTTGTGCCTGTGAATAGGCTGCAGGGGGAAGGTGAAGACCAGCAAGAGCTTTCCGGGCTGCCACCTTCCGTGTGGGACAAGGAGCCGGACGTTTGCCTTTTCGGGAACAGGCTCTGCCGAGGATGCGCACCGTGAGATGTTCCTTCTCTGGGCAAGCACAGATCCCCAAACCTGTTGTGCCTGTGAATAGGCTGCAGGGGGAAGGTGAAGACCAGCAACAGCTTTCCGGGCTGCCACCTTCCGTGTGGGACAAGGAGCCGGACGTTTGCCTTTTTGGGAACAGGCTCTGCCGAGGATGCGCACCGTGAGATGTTCCTTCTCTGGGCAAGCACAGATCCCAAAACCTGTTGTGCCTGTGAATAGGCTGCAGGGGGAAGGTGAAGACCAGCAAGAGCTTTCCGGGCTGCCACCTTCCGTGTGGGACAAGGAGCCGGACGTTTGCCTTTTCGGGAACAGGCTCTGCCGAGGATGCGCACCGTGAGATGTTCCTTCTCTGGGCAAGCACAGATCCCAAAACCTGTTGTGCCTGTGAATAGGCTGCAGGGGGAAGGTGAAGACCAGCAACAGCTTTCCGGGCTGCCACCTTCCGTGTGGGACAAGGAGCCGGACGTTTGCCTTTTTGGGAACAGGCTCTGCCGAGGATGCGCACCGTGAGATGTTCCTTCTCTGGGCAAGCACAGATCCCAAAACCTGTTGTGCCTGTGACTAGGCTGCAGGGGGAAGGTGAAGACCAGCAAGAGCTTTCCGGGCTGCCACCTTCCGTGTGGGACAAGGAGCCGGACGTTTGCCTTTTCGGGAACAGGCTCTGCCGAGGATGCGCACCGTGAGATGTTCCTTCTCTGGGCAAGCACAGATCCCCAAACCTGTTGTGCCTGTGAATAGGCTGCAGGGGGAAGGTGAAGACCAGCAACAGCTTTCCGGGCTGCCACCTTCCGTGTGGGACAAGGAGCCGGACGTTTGCCTTTTCGGGAACAGGCTCTGCCGAGGATGCGCACCGTGAGATGTTCCTTCTCTGCGCAAGCACAGATCCCAAAACCTGTTGTGCCTGTGAATAGGCTGCAGGGGGAAGGTGAAGACCAGCAAGAGCTTTCCGGGCTGCCACCTTCCGTGTGGGACAAGGAGCCGGACGTTTGCCTTTTCGGGAACAGGCTCTGCCGAGGATGCGCACCGTGAGATGTTCCTTCTCTGGGCAAGCACAGATCCCCAAACCTGTTGGGCCTGTGAATAGGCTGCAGGGGGAAGGTGAAGACCAGCAACAGCTTTCCGGGCTGCCACCTTCCGTGTGGGACAAGGAGCCGGACGTTTGCCTTTTCGGGAACAGGCTCTGCCGAGGATGCGCACCGTGAGATGTTCCTTCTCTGGGCAAGCACAGATCCCCAAACCTGTTGTGCCTGTGACTAGGCTGCAGGGGGAAGGTGAAGACCAGCAACAGCTTTCAGGGCTGCCACCTTCCGTGTGGGACAAGGAGCCGGACGTTTGCCTTTTCGGGAACAGGCTCTGCCGAGGATGCGCACCGTGAGATGTTCCTTCTCTGGGCAAGCACAGATCCCCAAACCTGTTGTGCCTGTGAATAGGCTGCAGGGGGAAGGTGAAGACCAGCAAGAGCTTTCCGGGCTGCCACCTTCCGTGTGGGACAAGGAGCCGGACGTTTGCCTTTTCGGGAACAGGCTCTGCCGAGGATGCGCACCGTGAGATGTTCCTTCTCTGGGCAAGCACAGATCCCCAAACCTGTTGTGCCTGTGAATAGGCTGCAGGGGGAAGGTGAAGACCAGCAACAGCTTTCCGGGCTGCCACCTTCCGTGTGGGACAAGGAGCCGGACGTTTGCCTTTTCGGGAACAGGCTCTGCCGAGGATGCGCACCGTGAGATGTTCCTTCTCTGGGCAAGCACAGATCCCCAAACCTGTTGTGCCTGTGAATAGGCTGCAGGGGGAAGGTGAAGACCAGCAACAGCTTTCCGGGCTGCCACCTTCCGTGTGGGACAAGGAGCCGGACGTTTGCCTTTTCGGGAACAGGCTCTGCCGAGGATGCGCACCGTGAGATGTTCCTTCTCTGGGCAAGCACAGATCCCCAAACCTGTTGTGCCTGTGAATAGGCTGCAGGGGGAAGGTGAAGACCAGCAACAGCTTTCCGGGCTGCCACCTTCCGTGTGGGACAAGGAGCCGGACGTTTGCCTTTTCGGGAACAGGCTCTGCCGAGGATGCGCACCGTGAGATGTTCCTTCTCTGGGCAAGCACAGATCCCCAAACCTGTTGTGCCTGTGAATAGGCTGCAGGGGGAAGGTGAAGACCAGCAACAGCTTTCCGGGCTGCCACCTTCCGTGTGGGACAAGGAGCCGGACGTTTGCCTTTTCGGGAACAGGCTCTGCCGAGGATGCGCACCGTGAGATGTTCCTTCTCTGGGCAAGCACAGATCCCCAAACCTGTTGTGCCTGTGAATAGGCTGCAGGGGGAAGGTGAAGACCAGCAACAGCTTTCAGGGCTGCCACCTTCCGTGTGGGACAAGGAGCCGGACGTTTGCCTTTTCGGGAACAGGCTCTGCCGAGGATGCGCACCGTGAGATGTTCCTTCTCTGGGCAAGCACAGATCCCCAAACCTGTTGTGCCTGTGAATAGGCTGCAGGGGGAAGGTGAAGACCAGCAACAGCTTTCCGGGCTGCCACCTTCCGTGTGGGACAAGGAGCCGGACGTTTGCCTTTTCGGGAACAGGCTCTGCCGAGGATGCGCACCGTGAGATGTTCCTTCTCTGGGCAAGCACAGATCCCCAAACCTGTTGTGCCTGTGAATAGGCTGCAGGGGGAAGGTGAAGACCAGCAAGAGCTTTCCGGGCTGCCACCTTCCGTGTGGGACAAGGAGCCGGACGTTTGCCTTTTCGGGAACAGGCTCTGCCGAGGATGCGCACCGTGAGATGTTCCTTCTCTGGGCAAGCACAGATCCCCAAACCTGTTGTGCCTGTGAATAGGCTGCAGGGGGAAGGTGAAGACCAGCAAGAGCTTTCCGGGCTGCCACCTTCCGTGTGGGACAAGGAGCCGGACGTTTGCCTTTTCGGGAACAGGCTCTGCCGAGGATGCGCACCGTGAGATGTTCCTTCTCTGGGCAAGCACAGATCCCCAAACCTGTTGTGCCTGTGACTAGGCTGCAGGGGGAAGGTGAAGACCAGCAACAGCTTTCAGGGCTGCCACCTTCCGTGTGGGACAAGGAGCCGGACGTTTGCCTTTTCGGGAACAGGCTCTGCCGAGGATGCGCACCGTGAGATGTTCCTTCTCTGGGCAAGCACAGATCCCCAAACCTGTTGTGCCTGTGAATAGGCTGCAGGGGGAAGGTGAAGACCAGCAAGAGCTTTCCGGGCTGCCACCTTCCGTGTGGGACAAGGAGCCGGACGTTTGCCTTTTCGGGAACAGGCTCTGCCGAGGATGCGCACCGTGAGATGTTCCTTCTCTGGGCAAGCACAGATCCCCAAACCTGTTGTGCCTGTGAATAGGCTGCAGGGGGAAGGTGAAGACCAGCAACAGCTTTCCGGGCTGCCACCTTCCGTGTGGGACAAGGAGCCGGACGTTTGCCTTTTCGGGAACAGGCTCTGCCGAGGATGCGCACCGTGAGATGTTCCTTCTCTGGGCAAGCACAGATCCCCAAACCTGTTGTGCCTGTGAATAGGCTGCAGGGGGAAGGTGAAGACCAGCAAGAGCTTTCCGGGCTGCCACCTTCCGTGTGGGACAAGGAGCCGGACGTTTGCCTTTTCGGGAACAGGCTCTGCCGAGGATGCGCACCGTGAGATGTTCCTTCTCTGGGCAAGCACAGATCCCCAAACCTGTTGTGCCTGTGACTAGGCTGCAGGGGGAAGGTGAAGACCAGCAACAGCTTTCCGGGCTGCCACCTTCCGTGTGGGACAAGGAGCCGGACGTTTGCCTTTTCGGGAACAGGCTCTGCCGAGGATGCGCACCGTGAGATGTTCCTTCTCTGGGCAAGCACAGATCCCCAAACCTGTTGTGCCTGTGAATAGGCTGCAGGGGGAAGGTGAAGACCAGCAACAGCTTTCCGGGCTGCCACCTTCCGTGTGGGACAAGGAGCCGGACGTTTGCCTTTTCGGGAACAGGCTCTGCCGAGGATGCGCACCGTGAGATGTTCCTTCTCTGGGCAAGCACAGATCCCAAAACCTGTTGTGCCTGTGAATAGGCTGCAGGGGGAAGGTGAAGACCAGCAACAGCTTTCAGGGCTGCCACCTTCCGTGTGGGACAAGGAGCCGGTCGTTTGCCTTTTCGGGAACAGGCTCTGCCGAGGATGCGCACCGTGAGATGTTCCTTCTCTGGGCAAGCACAGATCCCCAAACCTGTTGTGCCTGTGAATAGGCTGCAGGGGGAAGGTGAAGACCAGCAACAGCTTTCCGGGCTGCCACCTTCCGTGTGGGACAAGGAGCCGGACGTTTGCCTTTTCGGGAACAGGCTCTGCCGAGGATGCGCACCGTGAGATGTTCCTTCTCTGGGCAAGCACAGATCCCCAAACCTGTTGTGCCTGTGAATAGGCTGCAGGGGGAAGGTGAAGACCAGCAACAGCTTTCCGGGCTGCCACCTTCCGTGTGGGACAAGGAGCCGGACGTTTGCCTTTTCGGGAACAGGCTCTGCCGAGGATGCGCACCGTGAGATGTTCCTTCTCTGGGCAAGCACAGATCCCCAAACCTGTTGTGCCTGTGAATAGGCTGCAGGGGGAAGGTGAAGACCAGCAACAGCTTTCCGGGCTGCCACCTTCCGTGTGGGACAAGGAGCCGGACGTTTGCCTTTTCGGGAACAGGCTCTGCCGAGGATGCGCACCGTGAGATGTTCCTTCTCTGGGCAAGCACAGATCCCAAAACCTGTTGTGCCTGTGAATAGGCTGCAGGGGGAAGGTGAAGACCAGCAACAGCTTTCAGGGCTGCCACCTTCCGTGTGGGACAAGGAGCCGGACGTTTGCCTTTTCGGGAACAGGCTCTGCCGAGGATGCGCACCGTGAGATGTTCCTTCTCTGGGCAAGCACAGATCCCCAAACCTGTTGTGCCTGTGAATAGGCTGCAGGGGGAAGGTGAAGACCAGCAACAGCTTTCCGGGCTGCCACCTTCCGTGTGGGACAAGGAGCCGGACGTTTGCCTTTTCGGGAACAGGCTCTGCCGAGGATGCGCACCGTGAGATGTTCCTTCTCTGCGCAAGCACAGATCCCCAAACCTGTTGTGCCTGTGAATAGGCTGCAGGGGGAAGGTGAAGACCAGCAAGAGCTTTCCGGGCTGCCACCTTCCGTGTGGGACAAGGAGCCGGACGTTTGCCTTTTCGGGAACAGGCTCTGCCGAGGATGCGCACCGTGAGATGTTCCTTCTCTGGGCAAGCACAGATCCCCAAACCTGTTGTGCCTGTGAATAGGCTGCAGGGGGAAGGTGAAGACCAGCAACAGCTTTCCGGGCTGCCACCATCCGTGTGGGACAAGGAGCCGGACGTTTGCCTTTTCGGGAACAGGCTCTGCCGAGGATGCGCACCGTGAGATGTTCCTTCTCTGGGCAAGCACAGATCCCCAAACCTGTTGTGCCTGTGAATAGGCTGCAGGGGGAAGGTGAAGACCAGCAACAGCTTTCCGGGCTGCCACCTTCCGTGTGGGACAAGGAGCCGGACGTTTGCCTTTTCGGGAACAGGCTCTGCCGAGGATGCGCACCGTGAGATGTTCCTTCTCTGCGCAAGCACAGATCCCCAAACCTGTTGTGCCTGTGAATAGGCTGCAGGGGGAAGGTGAAGACCAGCAAGAGCTTTCCGGGCTGCCACCTTCCGTGTGGGACAAGGAGCCGGACGTTTGCCTTTTCGGGAACAGGCTCTGCCGAGGATGCGCACCGTGAGATGTTCCTTCTCTGGGCAAGCACAGATCCCAAAACCTGTTGTGCCTGTGACTAGGCTGCAGGGGGAAGGTGAAGACCAGCAAGAGCTTTCAGGGCTGCCACCTTCCGTGTGGGACAAGGAGCCGGACGTTTGCCTTTTCGGGAACAGGCTCTGCCGAGGATGCGCACCGTGAGATGTTCCTTCTCTGGGCAAGCACAGATCCCAAAACCTGTTGTGCCTGTGAATAGGCTGCAGGGGGAAGGTGAAGACCAGCAACAGCTTTCCGGGCTGTCACCTTCCGTGTGGGACAAGGAGCCGGACGTTTGCCTTTTCGGGAACAGGCTCTGCCGAGGATGCGCACCGTGAGATGTTCCTTCTCTGGGCAAGCACAGATCCCAAAACCTGTTGTGCCTGTGAATAGGCTGCAGGGGGAAGGTGAAGACCAGCAAGAGCTTTCCGGGCTGCCACCTTCCGTGTGGGACAAGGAGCCGGACGTTTGCCTTTTCGGGAACAGGCTCTGCCGAGGATGCGCACCGTGAGATGTTCCTTCTCTGGGCAAGCACAGATCCCCAAACCTGTTGTGCCTGTGAATAGGCTGCAGGGGGAAGGTGAAGACCAGCAACAGCTTTCCGGGCTGCCACCTTCCGTGTGGGACAAGGAGCCGGACGTTTGCCTTTTCGGGAACAGGCTCTGCCGAGGATGCGCACCGTGAGATGTTCCTTCTCTGGGCAAGCACAGATCCCAAAACCTGTTGTGCCTGTGAATAGGCTGCAGGGGGAAGGTGAAGACCAGCAAGAGCTTTCCGGGCTGCCACCTTCCGTGTGGGACAAGGAGCCGGACGTTTGCCTTTTCGGGAACAGGCTCTGCCGAGGATGCGCACCGTGAGATGTTCCTTCTCTGCGCAAGCACAGATCCCCAAACCTGTTGTGCCTGTGACTAGGCTGCAGGGGGAAGGTGAAGACCAGCAAGAGCTTTCCGGGCTGCCACCTTCCGTGTGGGACAAGGAGCCGGACGTTTGCCTTTTCGGGAACAGGCTCTGCCGAGGATGCGCACCGTGAGATGTTCCTTCTCTGGGCAAGCACAGATCCCCAAACCTGTTGTGCCTGTGAATAGGCTGCAGGGGGAAGGTGAAGACCAGCAACAGCTTTCCGGGCTGCCACCTTCCGTGTGGGACAAGGAGCCGGACGTTTGCCTTTTCGGGAACAGGCTCTGCCGAGGATGCGCACCGTGAGATGTTCCTTCTCTGGGCAAGCACAGATCCCCAAACCTGTTGTGCCTGTGAATAGGCTGCAGGGGGAAGGTGAAGACCAGCAACAGCTTTCAGGGCTGCCACCTTCCGTGTGGGACAAGGAGCCGGACGTTTGCCTTTTCGGGAACAGGCTCTGCCGAGGATGCGCACCGTGAGATGTTCCTTCTCTGGGCAAGCACAGATCCCCAAACCTGTTGTGCCTGTGAATAGGCTGCAGGGGGAAGGTGAAGACCAGCAACAGCTTTCCGGGCTGCCACCTTCCGTGTGGGACAAGGAGCCGGACGTTTGCCTTTTCGGGAACAGGCTCTGCCGAGGATGCGCACCGTGAGATGTTCCTTCTCTGCGCAAGCACAGATCCCCAAACCTGTTGTGCCTGTGAATAGGCTGCAGGGGGAAGGTGAAGACCAGCAAGAGCTTTCCGGGCTGCCACCTTCCGTGTGGGACAAGGAGCCGGACGTTTGCCTTTTCGGGAACAGGCTCTGCCGAGGATGCGCACCGTGAGATGTTCCTTCTCTGGGCAAGCACAGATCCCCAAACCTGTTGTGCCTGTGAATAGGCTGCAGGGGGAAGGTGAAGACCAGCAACAGCTTTCCGGGCTGCCACCATCCGTGTGGGACAAGGAGCCGGACGTTTGCCTTTTCGGGAACAGGCTCTGCCGAGGATGCGCACCGTGAGATGTTCCTTCTCTGGGCAAGCACAGATCCCCAAACCTGTTGTGCCTGTGAATAGGCTGCAGGGGGAAGGTGAAGACCAGCAACAGCTTTCCGGGCTGCCACCTTCCGTGTGGGACAAGGAGCCGGACGTTTGCCTTTTCGGGAACAGGCTCTGCCGAGGATGCGCACCGTGAGATGTTCCTTCTCTGCGCAAGCACAGATCCCCAAACCTGTTGTGCCTGTGAATAGGCTGCAGGGGGAAGGTGAAGACCAGCAAGAGCTTTCCGGGCTGCCACCTTCCGTGTGGGACAAGGAGCCGGACGTTTGCCTTTTCGGGAACAGGCTCTGCCGAGGATGCGCACCGTGAGATGTTCCTTCTCTGGGCAAGCACAGATCCCAAAACCTGTTGTGCCTGTGACTAGGCTGCAGGGGGAAGGTGAAGACCAGCAAGAGCTTTCAGGGCTGCCACCTTCCGTGTGGGACAAGGAGCCGGACGTTTGCCTTTTCGGGAACAGGCTCTGCCGAGGATGCGCACCGTGAGATGTTCCTTCTCTGGGCAAGCACAGATCCCAAAACCTGTTGTGCCTGTGAATAGGCTGCAGGGGGAAGGTGAAGACCAGCAACAGCTTTCCGGGCTGTCACCTTCCGTGTGGGACAAGGAGCCGGACGTTTGCCTTTTCGGGAACAGGCTCTGCCGAGGATGCGCACCGTGAGATGTTCCTTCTCTGGGCAAGCACAGATCCCAAAACCTGTTGTGCCTGTGAATAGGCTGCAGGGGGAAGGTGAAGACCAGCAAGAGCTTTCCGGGCTGCCACCTTCCGTGTGGGACAAGGAGCCGGACGTTTGCCTTTTCGGGAACAGGCTCTGCCGAGGATGCGCACCGTGAGATGTTCCTTCTCTGGGCAAGCACAGATCCCCAAACCTGTTGTGCCTGTGAATAGGCTGCAGGGGGAAGGTGAAGACCAGCAACAGCTTTCCGGGCTGCCACCTTCCGTGTGGGACAAGGAGCCGGACGTTTGCCTTTTCGGGAACAGGCTCTGCCGAGGATGCGCACCGTGAGATGTTCCTTCTCTGGGCAAGCACAGATCCCCAAACCTGTTGTGCCTGTGAATAGGCTGCAGGGGGAAGGTGAAGACCAGCAAGAGCTTTCAGGGCTGCCACCTTCCGTGTGGGACAAGGAGCCGGACGTTTGCCTTTTCGGGAACAGGCTCTGCCGAGGATGCGCACCGTGAGATGTTCCTTCTCTGCGCAAGCACAGATCCCCAAACCTGTTGTGCCTGTGAATAGGCTGCAGGGGGAAGGTGAAGACCAGCAAGAGCTTTCCGGGCTGCCACCTTCCGTGTGGGACAAGGAGCCGGACGTTTGCCTTTTTGGGAACAGGCTCTGCCGAGGATGCGCACCGTGAGATGTTCCTTCTCTGGGCAAGCACAGATCCCCAAACCTGTTGTGCCTGTGAATAGGCTGCAGGGGGAAGGTGAAGACCAGCAACAGCTTTCCGGGCTGCCAACTTCCGTGTGGGACAAGGAGCCGGACGTTTGCCTTTTCGGGAACAGGCTCTGCCGAGGATGCGCACCGTGAGATGTTCCTTCTCTGGGCAAGCACAGATCCCCAAACCTGTTGTGCCTGTGAATAGGCTGCAGGGGGAAGGTGAAGACCAGCAACAGCTTTCCGGGCTGCCACCATCCGTGTGGGACAAGGAGCCGGACGTTTGCCTTTTCGGGAACAGGCTCTGCCGAGGATGCGCACCGTGAGATGTTCCTTCTCTGGGCAAGCACAGATCCCCAAACCTGTTGTGCCTGTGAATAGGCTGCAGGGGGAAGGTGAAGACCAGCAAGAGCTTTCAGGGCTGCCACCTTCCGTGTGGGACAAGGAGCCGGACGTTTGCCTTTTCGGGAACAGGCTCTGCCGAGGATGCGCACCGTGAGATGTTCCTTCTCTGGGCAAGCACAGATCCCATAAACTGTTGTGCCTGTGACTAGGCTGCAGGGGGAAGGTGAAGACCAGCAACAGCTTTCAGGGCTGCCACCTTCCGTGTGGGACAAGGAGCCGGACGTTTGCCTTTTCGGGAATAGGCTCTGCCGAGGATGCGCACCGTGAGAGATTGCGTCTTTTGGAAAGCAGACATTCCCAGTGCGGTGGTGCCTGTGAATAGGCTGCAGGGGGAAGGTGAAGACCAGCAACAGCTTTCCGGGCTGCCACCTTCCGTGTGGGACAAGGAGCCGGACGTTTGCCTTTTCGGGAACAGGCTCTGCCGAGGATGCGCACCGTGAGATGTTCCTTCTCTGGGCAAGCACAGATCCCCAAACCTGTTGTGCCTGTGAATAGGCTGCAGGGGGAAGGTGAAGACCAGCAACAGCTTTCCGGGCTGCCACCTTCCGTGTGGGACAAGGAGCCGGACGTTTGCCTTTTCGGGAACAGGCTCTGCCGAGGATGCGCACCGTGAGATGTTCCTTCTCTGGGCAAGCACAGATCCCCAAACCTGTTGGGCCTGTGAATAGGCTGCAGGGGGAAGGTGAAGACCAGCAACAGCTTTCCGGGCTGCCACCTTCCGTGTGGGACAAGGAGTCGGACGTTTGCCTTTTCGGGAACAGGCTCTGCCGAGGATGCGCACCGTGAGATGTTCCTTCTCTGGGCAAGCACAGATCCCAAAACCTGTTGTGCCTGTGACTAGGCTGCAGGGGGAAGGTGAAGACCAGCAAGAGCTTTCAGGGCTGCCACCTTCCGTGTGGGACAAGGAGCCGGACGTTTGCCTTTTCGGGAACAGGCTCTGCCGAGGATGCGCACCGTGAGATGTTCCTTCTCTGCGCAAGCACAGATCCCAAAACCTGTTGTGCCTGTGAATAGGCTGCAGGGGGAAGGTGAAGACCAGCAACAGCTTTCCGGGCTGTCACCTTCCGTGTGGGACAAGGAGCCGGACGTTTGCCTTTTCGGGAACAGGCTCTGCCGAGGATGCGCACCGTGAGATGTTCCTTCTCTGGGCAAGCACAGATCCCAAAACCTGTTGTGCCTGTGAATAGGCTGCAGGGGGAAGGTGAAGACCAGCAAGAGCTTTCCGGGCTGCCACCTTCCGTGTGGGACAAGGAGCCGGACGTTTGCCTTTTCGGGAACAGGCTCTGCCGAGGATGCGCACCGTGAGATGTTCCTTCTCTGGGCAAGCACAGATCCCCAAACCTGTTGTGCCTGTGAATAGGCTGCAGGGGGAAGGTGAAGACCAGCAACAGCTTTCCGGGCTGCCACCTTCCGTGTGGGACAAGGAGCCGGAGGTTTGCCTTTTCGGGAACAGGCTCTGCCGAGGATGCGCACCGTGAGATGTTCCTTCTCTGGGCAAGCACAGATCCCAAAACCTGTTGTGCCTGTGAATAGGCTGCAGGGGGAAGGTGAAGACCAGCAAGAGCTTTCCGGGCTGCCACCTTCCGTGTGGGACAAGGAGCCGGACGTTTGCCTTTTCGGGAACAGGCTCTGCCGAGGATGCGCACCGTGAGATGTTCCTTCTCTGCGCAAGCACAGATCCCCAAACCTGTTGTGCCTGTGAATAGGCTGCAGGGGGAAGGTGAAGACCAGCAAGAGCTTTCCGGGCTGCCACCTTCCGTGTGGGACAAGGAGCCGGACGTTTGCCTTTTTGGGAACAGGCTCTGCCGAGGATGCGCACCGTGAGATGTTCCTTCTCTGGGCAAGCACAGATCCCCAAACCTGTTGTGCCTGTGAATAGGCTGCAGGGGGAAGGTGAAGACCAGCAACAGCTTTCCGGGCTGCCAACTTCCGTGTGGGACAAGGAGCCGGACGTTTGCCTTTTCGGGAACAGGCTCTGCCGAGGATGCGCACCGTGAGATGTTCCTTCTCTGGGCAAGCACAGATCCCCAAACCTGTTGTGCCTGTGAATAGGCTGCAGGGGGAAGGTGAAGACCAGCAACAGCTTTCCGGGCTGCCACCATCCGTGTGGGACAAGGAGCCGGACGTTTGCCTTTTCGGGAACAGGCTCTGCCGAGGATGCGCACCGTGAGATGTTCCTTCTCTGGGCAAGCACAGATCCCCAAACCTGTTGTGCCTGTGAATAGGCTGCAGGGGGAAGGTGAAGACCAGCAAGAGCTTTCAGGGCTGCCACCTTCCGTGTGGGACAAGGAGCCGGACGTTTGCCTTTTCGGGAACAGGCTCTGCCGAGGATGCGCACCGTGAGATGTTCCTTCTCTGGGCAAGCACAGATCCCATAAACTGTTGTGCCTGTGACTAGGCTGCAGGGGGAAGGTGAAGACCAGCAACAGCTTTCAGGGCTGCCACCTTCCGTGTGGGACAAGGAGCCGGACGTTTGCCTTTTCGGGAATAGGCTCTGCCGAGGATGCGCACCGTGAGAGATTGCGTCTTTTGGAAAGCAGACATTCCCAGTGCGGTGGTGCCTGTGAATAGGCTGCAGGGGGAAGGTGAAGACCAGCAACAGCTTTCCGGGCTGCCACCTTCCGTGTGGGACAAGGAGCCGGACGTTTGCCTTTTCGGGAACAGGCTCTGCCGAGGATGCGCACCGTGAGATGTTCCTTCTCTGGGCAAGCACAGATCCCCAAACCTGTTGTGCCTGTGAATAGGCTGCAGGGGGAAGGTGAAGACCAGCAACAGCTTTCCGGGCTGCCACCTTCCGTGTGGGACAAGGAGCCGGACGTTTGCCTTTTCGGGAACAGGCTCTGCCGAGGATGCGCACCGTGAGATGTTCCTTCTCTGGGCAAGCACAGATCCCCAAACCTGTTGGGCCTGTGAATAGGCTGCAGGGGGAAGGTGAAGACCAGCAACAGCTTTCCGGGCTGCCACCTTCCGTGTGGGACAAGGAGTCGGACGTTTGCCTTTTCGGGAACAGGCTCTGCCGAGGATGCGCACCGTGAGATGTTCCTTCTCTGGGCAAGCACAGATCCCAAAACCTGTTGTGCCTGTGACTAGGCTGCAGGGGGAAGGTGAAGACCAGCAAGAGCTTTCAGGGCTGCCACCTTCCGTGTGGGACAAGGAGCCGGACGTTTGCCTTTTCGGGAACAGGCTCTGCCGAGGATGCGCACCGTGAGATGTTCCTTCTCTGCGCAAGCACAGATCCCAAAACCTGTTGTGCCTGTGAATAGGCTGCAGGGGGAAGGTGAAGACCAGCAACAGCTTTCCGGGCTGTCACCTTCCGTGTGGGACAAGGAGCCGGACGTTTGCCTTTTCGGGAACAGGCTCTGCCGAGGATGCGCACCGTGAGATGTTCCTTCTCTGGGCAAGCACAGATCCCAAAACCTGTTGTGCCTGTGAATAGGCTGCAGGGGGAAGGTGAAGACCAGCAAGAGCTTTCCGGGCTGCCACCTTCCGTGTGGGACAAGGAGCCGGACGTTTGCCTTTTCGGGAACAGGCTCTGCCGAGGATGCGCACCGTGAGATGTTCCTTCTCTGGGCAAGCACAGATCCCCAAACCTGTTGTGCCTGTGAATAGGCTGCAGGGGGAAGGTGAAGACCAGCAACAGCTTTCCGGGCTGCCACCTTCCGTGTGGGACAAGGAGCCGGAGGTTTGCCTTTTCGGGAACAGGCTCTGCCGAGGATGCGCACCGTGAGATGTTCCTTCTCTGGGCAAGCACAGATCCCAAAACCTGTTGTGCCTGTGAATAGGCTGCAGGGGGAAGGTGAAGACCAGCAAGAGCTTTCCGGGCTGCCACCTTCCGTGTGGGACAAGGAGCCGGACGTTTGCCTTTTCGGGAACAGGCTCTGCCGAGGATGCGCACCGTGAGATGTTCCTTCTCTGCGCAAGCACAGATCCCCAAACCTGTTGTGCCTGTGAATAGGCTGCAGGGGGAAGGTGAAGACCAGCAAGAGCTTTCCGGGCTGCCACCTTCCGTGTGGGACAAGGAGCCGGACGTTTGCCTTTTTGGGAACAGGCTCTGCCGAGGATGCGCACCGTGAGATGTTCCTTCTCTGGGCAAGCACAGATCCCCAAACCTGTTGTGCCTGTGAATAGGCTGCAGGGGGAAGGTGAAGACCAGCAACAGCTTTCCGGGCTGCCAACTTCCGTGTGGGACAAGGAGCCGGACGTTTGCCTTTTCGGGAACAGGCTCTGCCGAGGATGCGCACCGTGAGATGTTCCTTCTCTGGGCAAGCACAGATCCCAAAACCTGTTGTGCCTGTGAATAGGCTGCAGGGGGAAGGTGAAGACCAGCAAGAGCTTTCCGGGCTGCCACCTTCCGTGTGGGACAAGGAGCCGGACGTTTGCCTTTTTGGGAACAGGCTCTGCCGAGGATGCGCACCGTGAGATGTTCCTTCTCTGCGCAAGCACAGATCCCCAAACCTGTTGTGCCTGTGAATAGGCTGCAGGGGGAAGGTGAAGACCAGCAAGAGCTTTCCGGGCTGCCACCTTCCGTGTGGGACAAGGAGCCGGACGTTTGCCTTTTCGGGAACAGGCTCTGCCGAGGATGCGCACCGTGAGATGTTCCTTCTCTGGGCAAGCACAGATCCCCAAACCTGTTGTGCCTGTGAATAGGCTGCAGGGGGAAGGTGAAGACCAGCAACAGCTTTCCGGGCTGCCACCTTCCGTGTGGGACAAGGAGCCGGAGGTTTGCCTTTTCGGGAACAGGCTCTGCCGAGGATGCGCACCGTGAGATGTTCCTTCTCTGCGCAAGCAGAGATCCCAAAACCTGTTGTGCCTGTGAATAGGCTGCAGGGGGAAGGTGAAGACCAGCAAGAGCTTTCCGGGCTGCCACCTTCCGTGTGGGACAAGGAGCCGGACGTTTGCCTTTTCGGGAACAGGCTCTGCCGAGGATGCGCACCGTGAGATGTTCCTTCTCTGGGCAAGCACAGATCCCCAAACCTGTTGTGCCTGTGAATAGGCTGCAGGGGGAAGGTGAAGACCAGCAACAGCTTTCAGGGCTGCCACCATCCGTGTGGGACAAGGAGCCGGACGTTTGCCTTTTCGGGAACAGGCTCTGCCGAGGATGCGCACCGTGAGATGTTCCTTCTCTGGGCAAGCACAGATCCCCAAACCTGTTGTGCCTGTGAATAGGCTGCAGGGGGAAGGTGAAGACCAGCAACAGCTTTCCGGGCTGCCACCTTCCGTGTGGGACAAGGAGCCGGACGTTTGCCTTTTCGGGAACAGGCTCTGCCGAGGATGCGCACCGTGAGATGTTCCTTCTCTGCGCAAGCACAGATCCCCAAACCTGTTGTGCCTGTGAATAGGCTGCAGGGGGAAGGTGAAGACCAGCAAGAGCTTTCCGGGCTGCCACCTTCCGTGTGGGACAAGGAGCCGGACGTTTGCCTTTTCGGGAACAGGCTCTGCCGAGGATGCGCACCGTGAGATGTTCCTTCTCTGGGCAAGCACAGATCCCCAAACCTGTTGTGCCTGTGAATAGGCTGCAGGGGGAAGGTGAAGACCAGCAACAGCTTTCCGGGCTGCCACCATCCGTGTGGGACAAGGAGCCGGACGTTTGCCTTTTCGGGAACAGGCTCTGCCGAGGATGCGCACCGTGAGATGTTCCTTCTCTGGGCAAGCACAGATCCCCAAACCTGTTGTGCCTGTGAATAGGCTGCAGGGGGAAGGTGAAGACCAGCAACAGCTTTCCGGGCTGCCACCTTCCGTGTGGGACAAGGAGCCGGACGTTTGCCTTTTCGGGAACAGGCTCTGCCGAGGATGCGCACCGTGAGATGTTCCTTCTCTGCGCAAGCACAGATCCCCAAACCTGTTGTGCCTGTGAATAGGCTGCAGGGGGAAGGTGAAGACCAGCAAGAGCTTTCCGGGCTGCCACCTTCCGTGTGGGACAAGGAGCCGGACGTTTGCCTTTTCGGGAACAGGCTCTGCCGAGGATGCGCACCGTGAGATGTTCCTTCTCTGGGCAAGCACAGATCCCAAAACCTGTTGTGCCTGTGACTAGGCTGCAGGGGGAAGGTGAAGACCAGCAAGAGCTTTCAGGGCTGCCACCTTCCGTGTGGGACAAGGAGCCGGACGTTTGCCTTTTCGGGAACAGGCTCTGCCGAGGATGCGCACCGTGAGATGTTCCTTCTCTGGGCAAGCACAGATCCCAAAACCTGTTGTGCCTGTGAATAGGCTGCAGGGGGAAGGTGAAGACCAGCAACAGCTTTCCGGGCTGTCACCTTCCGTGTGGGACAAGGAGCCGGACGTTTGCCTTTTCGGGAACAGGCTCTGCCGAGGATGCGCACCGTGAGATGTTCCTTCTCTGGGCAAGCACAGATCCCAAAACCTGTTGTGCCTGTGAATAGGCTGCAGGGGGAAGGTGAAGACCAGCAAGAGCTTTCCGGGCTGCCACCTTCCGTGTGGGACAAGGAGCCGGACGTTTGCCTTTTCGGGAACAGGCTCTGCCGAGGATGCGCACCGTGAGATGTTCCTTCTCTGGGCAAGCACAGATCCCCAAACCTGTTGTGCCTGTGAATAGGCTGCAGGGGGAAGGTGAAGACCAGCAACAGCTTTCCGGGCTGCCACCTTCCGTGTGGGACAAGGAGCCGGACGTTTGCCTTTTCGGGAACAGGCTCTGCCGAGGATGCGCACCGTGAGATGTTCCTTCTCTGGGCAAGCACAGATCCCAAAACCTGTTGTGCCTGTGAATAGGCTGCAGGGGGAAGGTGAAGACCAGCAAGAGCTTTCCGGGCTGCCACCTTCCGTGTGGGACAAGGAGCCGGACGTTTGCCTTTTCGGGAACAGGCTCTGCCGAGGATGCGCACCGTGAGATGTTCCTTCTCTGCGCAAGCACAGATCCCCAAACCTGTTGTGCCTGTGAATAGGCTGCAGGGGGAAGGTGAAGACCAGCAAGAGCTTTCCGGGCTGCCACCTTCCGTGTGGGACAAGGAGCCGGACGTTTGCCTTTTTGGGAACAGGCTCTGCCGAGGATGCGCACCGTGAGATGTTCCTTCTCTGGGCAAGCACAGATCCCCAAACCTGTTGTGCCTGTGAATAGGCTGCAGGGGGAAGGTGAAGACCAGCAACAGCTTTCCGGGCTGCCAACTTCCGTGTGGGACAAGGAGCCGGACGTTTGCCTTTTCGGGAACAGGCTCTGCCGAGGATGCGCACCGTGAGATGTTCCTTCTCTGGGCAAGCACAGATCCCCAAACCTGTTGTGCCTGTGAATAGGCTGCAGGGGGAAGGTGAAGACCAGCAACAGCTTTCCGGGCTGCCACCATCCGTGTGGGACAAGGAGCCGGACGTTTGCCTTTTCGGGAACAGGCTCTGCCGAGGATGCGCACCGTGAGATGTTCCTTCTCTGGGCAAGCACAGATCCCCAAACCTGTTGTGCCTGTGAATAGGCTGCAGGGGGAAGGTGAAGACCAGCAAGAGCTTTCAGGGCTGCCACCTTCCGTGTGGGACAAGGAGCCGGACGTTTGCCTTTTCGGGAACAGGCTCTGCCGAGGATGCGCACCGTGAGATGTTCCTTCTCTGGGCAAGCACAGATCCCATAAACTGTTGTGCCTGTGACTAGGCTGCAGGGGGAAGGTGAAGACCAGCAACAGCTTTCAGGGCTGCCACCTTCCGTGTGGGACAAGGAGCCGGACGTTTGCCTTTTCGGGAATAGGCTCTGCCGAGGATGCGCACCGTGAGAGATTGCGTCTTTTGGAAAGCAGACATTCCCAGTGCGGTGGTGCCTGTGAATAGGCTGCAGGGGGAAGGTGAAGACCAGCAACAGCTTTCCGGGCTGCCACCTTCCGTGTGGGACAAGGAGCCGGACGTTTGCCTTTTCGGGAACAGGCTCTGCCGAGGATGCGCACCGTGAGATGTTCCTTCTCTGGGCAAGCACAGATCCCCAAACCTGTTGTGCCTGTGAATAGGCTGCAGGGGGAAGGTGAAGACCAGCAACAGCTTTCCGGGCTGCCACCTTCCGTGTGGGACAAGGAGCCGGACGTTTGCCTTTTCGGGAACAGGCTCTGCCGAGGATGCGCACCGTGAGATGTTCCTTCTCTGGGCAAGCACAGATCCCCAAACCTGTTGGGCCTGTGAATAGGCTGCAGGGGGAAGGTGAAGACCAGCAACAGCTTTCCGGGCTGCCACCTTCCGTGTGGGACAAGGAGTCGGACGTTTGCCTTTTCGGGAACAGGCTCTGCCGAGGATGCGCACCGTGAGATGTTCCTTCTCTGGGCAAGCACAGATCCCAAAACCTGTTGTGCCTGTGACTAGGCTGCAGGGGGAAGGTGAAGACCAGCAAGAGCTTTCAGGGCTGCCACCTTCCGTGTGGGACAAGGAGCCGGACGTTTGCCTTTTCGGGAACAGGCTCTGCCGAGGATGCGCACCGTGAGATGTTCCTTCTCTGCGCAAGCACAGATCCCAAAACCTGTTGTGCCTGTGAATAGGCTGCAGGGGGAAGGTGAAGACCAGCAACAGCTTTCCGGGCTGTCACCTTCCGTGTGGGACAAGGAGCCGGACGTTTGCCTTTTCGGGAACAGGCTCTGCCGAGGATGCGCACCGTGAGATGTTCCTTCTCTGGGCAAGCACAGATCCCAAAACCTGTTGTGCCTGTGAATAGGCTGCAGGGGGAAGGTGAAGACCAGCAAGAGCTTTCCGGGCTGCCACCTTCCGTGTGGGACAAGGAGCCGGACGTTTGCCTTTTCGGGAACAGGCTCTGCCGAGGATGCGCACCGTGAGATGTTCCTTCTCTGGGCAAGCACAGATCCCCAAACCTGTTGTGCCTGTGAATAGGCTGCAGGGGGAAGGTGAAGACCAGCAACAGCTTTCCGGGCTGCCACCTTCCGTGTGGGACAAGGAGCCGGAGGTTTGCCTTTTCGGGAACAGGCTCTGCCGAGGATGCGCACCGTGAGATGTTCCTTCTCTGGGCAAGCACAGATCCCAAAACCTGTTGTGCCTGTGAATAGGCTGCAGGGGGAAGGTGAAGACCAGCAAGAGCTTTCCGGGCTGCCACCTTCCGTGTGGGACAAGGAGCCGGACGTTTGCCTTTTCGGGAACAGGCTCTGCCGAGGATGCGCACCGTGAGATGTTCCTTCTCTGCGCAAGCACAGATCCCCAAACCTGTTGTGCCTGTGAATAGGCTGCAGGGGGAAGGTGAAGACCAGCAAGAGCTTTCCAGGCTGCCACCTTCCGTGTGGGACAAGGAGCCGGACGTTTGCCTTTTTGGGAACAGGCTCTGCCGAGGATGCGCACCGTGAGATGTTCCTTCTCTGGGCAAGCACAGATCCCCAAACCTGTTGTGCCTGTGAATAGGCTG
Source organism: Haliaeetus albicilla (assembly GCF_947461875.1). Lineage (NCBI taxonomy): Eukaryota > Metazoa > Chordata > Aves > Accipitriformes > Accipitridae > Haliaeetus > Haliaeetus albicilla. Next base: position 128,388 of record NW_027212563.1, read on the forward strand.
CAGGGGGAAGGTGAAGACCAGCAACAGCTTTCCGGGCTGCCAACTTCCGTGTGGGACAAGGAGCCGGACGTTTGCCTTTTCGGGAACAGGCTCTGCCGAGGATGCGCACCGTGAGATGTTCCTTCTCTGGGCAAGCACAGATCCCAAAACCTGTTGTGCCTGTGAATAGGCTGCAGGGGGAAGGTGAAGACCAGCAAGAGCTTTCCGGGCTGCCACCTTCCGTGTGGGACAAGGAGCCGGACGTTTGCCTTTTTGGGAACAGGCTCTGCCGAGGATGCGCACCGTGAGATGTTCCTTCTCTGCGCAAGCACAGATCCCCAAACCTGTTGTGCCTGTGAATAGGCTGCAGGGGGAAGGTGAAGACCAGCAAGAGCTTTCCGGGCTGCCACCTTCCGTGTGGGACAAGGAGCCGGACGTTTGCCTTTTCGGGAACAGGCTCTGCCGAGGATGCGCACCGTGAGATGTTCCTTCTCTGGGCAAGCACAGATCCCCAAACCTGTTGTGCCTGTGAATAGGCTGCAGGGGGAAGGTGAAGACCAGCAACAGCTTTCCGGGCTGCCACCTTCCGTGTGGGACAAGGAGCCGGACGTTTGCCTTTTCGGGAACAGGCTCTGCCGAGGATGCGCACCGTGAGATGTTCCTTCTCTGCGCAAGCAGAGATCCCAAAACCTGTTGTGCCTGTGAATAGGCTGCAGGGGGAAGGTGAAGACCAGCAAGAGCTTTCCGGGCTGCCACCTTCCGTGTGGGACAAGGAGCCGGACGTTTGCCTTTTCGGGAACAGGCTCTGCCGAGGATGCGCACCGTGAGATGTTCCTTCTCTGGGCAAGCACAGATCCCCAAACCTGTTGTGCCTGTGAATAGGCTGCAGGGGGAAGGTGAAGACCAGCAACAGCTTTCAGGGCTGCCACCATCCGTGTGGGACAAGGAGCCGGACGTTTGCCTTTTCGGGAACAGGCTCTGCCGAGGATGCGCACCGTGAGATGTTCCTTCTCTGGGCAAGCACAGATCCCCAAACCTGTTGTGCCTGTGAATAGGCCGCAGGGGGAAGGTGAAGACCAGCAACAGCTTTCCGGGCTGCCACCTTCCGTGTGGGACAAGGAGCCGGACGTTTGCCTTTTCGGGAACAGGCTCTGCCGAGGATGCGCACCGTGAGATGTTCCTTCTCTGCGCAAGCACAGATCCCCAAACCTGTTGTGCCTGTGAATAGGCTGCAGGGGGAAGGTGAAGACCAGCAACAGCTTTCCGGGCTGCCACCTTCCGTGTGGGACAAGGAGCCGGACGTTTGCCTTTTCGGGAACAGGCTCTGCCGAGGATGCGCACCGTGAGATGTTCCTTCTCTGCGCAAGCACAGATCCCCAAACCTGTTGTGCCTGTGAATAGGCTGCAGGGGGAAGGTGAAGACCAGCAACAGCTTTCAGGGCTGCCACCTTCCGTGTGGGACAAGGAGCCGGACGTTTGCCTTTTCGGGAACAGGCTCTGCCGAGGATGCGCACCGTGAGATGTTCCTTCTCTGGGCAAGCACAGATCCCATAAACTGTTGTGCCTGTGACTAGGCTGCAGGGGGAAGGTGAAGACCAGCAAGAGCTTTCCGGGCTGCCACCTTCCGTGTGGGACAAGGAGCCGGACGTTTGCCTTTTCGGGAACAGGCTCTGCCGAGGATGCGCACCGTGAGAGATTGCGTCTTTGGGAAAGCAGACATTCCCAGTGCGGTGGTGCCTGTGAATAGGCTGCAGGGGGAAGGTGAAGACCAGCAACAGCTTTCCGGGCTGCCACCTTCCGTGTGGGACAAGGAGCCGGACGTTTGCCTTTTCGGGAACAGGCTCTGCCGAGGATGCGCACCGTGAGATGTTCCTTCTCTGGGCAAGCACAGATCCCCAAACCTGTTGTGCCTGTGAATAGGCCGCAGGGGGAAGGTGAAGACCAGCAACAGCTTTCCGGGCTGCCACCTTCCGTGTGGGACAAGGAGCCGGACGTTTGCCTTTTCGGGAACAGGCTCTGCCGAGGATGCGCACCGTGAGATGTTCCTTCTCTGGGCAAGCACAGATCCCCAAACCTGTTGGGCCTGTGAATAGGCTGCAGGGGGAAGGTGAAGACCAGCAACAGCTTTCCGGGCTGCCACCTTCCGTGTGGGACAAGGAGTCGGACGTTTGCCTTTTCGGGAACAGGCTCTGCCGAGGATGCGCACCGTGAGATGTTCCTTCTCTGGGCAAGCACAGATCCCCAAACCTGTTGTGCCTGTGAATAGGCTGCAGGGGGAAGGTGAAGACCAGCAAGAGCTTTCCGGGCTGCCACCTTCCGTGTGGGACAAGGAGCCGGACGTTTGCCTTTTCGGGAACAGGCTCTGCCGAGGATGCGCACCGTGAGATGTTCCTTCTCTGGGCAAGCACAGATCCCCAAACCTGTTGTGCCTGTGAATAGGCTGCAGGGGGAAGGTGAAGACCAGCAACAGCTTTCCGGGCTGCCACCTTCCGTGTGGGACAAGGAGCCGGACGTTTGCCTTTTCGGGAACAGGCTCTGCCGAGGATGCGCACCGTGAGATGTTCCTTCTCTGCGCAAGCACAGATCCCAAAACCTGTTGTGCCTGTGAATAGGCTGCAGGGGGAAGGTGAAGACCAGCAAGAGCTTTCCGGGCTGCCAACTTCCGTGTGGGACAAGGAGCCGGACGTTTGCCTTTTCGGGAACAGGCTCTGCCGAGGATGCGCACCGTGAGATGTTCCTTCTCTGGGCAAGCACAGATCCCCAAACCTGTTGTGCCTGTGAATAGGCTGCAGGGGGAAGGTGAAGACCAGCAAGAGCTTTCAGGGCTGCCACCATCCGTGTGGGACAAGGAGCCGGACGTTTGCCTTTTCGGGAACAGGCTCTGCCGAGGATGCGCACCGTGAGATGTTCCTTCTCTGGGCAAGCACAGATCCCCAAACCTGTTGTGCCTGTGAATAGGCCGCAGGGGGAAGGTGAAGACCAGCAACAGCTTTCCGGGCTGCCACCTTCCGTGTGGGACAAGGAGCCGGACGTTTGCCTTTTTGGGAACAGGCTCTGCCGAGGATGCGCACCGTGAGATGTTCCTTCTCTGGGCAAGCACAGATCCCAAAACCTGTTGTGCCTGTGAATAGGCTGCAGGGGGAAGGTGAAGACCAGCAACAGCTTTCCGGGCTGCCACCTTCCGTGTGGGACAAGGAGCTGGACGTTTGCCTTTTCGGGAACAGGCTCTGCCGAGGATGCGCACCGTGAGATGTTCCTTCTCTGCGCAAGCACAGATCCCCAAACCTGTTGTGCCTGTGACTAGGCTGCAGGGGGAAGGTGAAGACCAGCAACAGCTTTCCGGGCTGCCACCTTCCGTGTGGGACAAGGAGCCGGACGTTTGCCTTTTCGGGAACAGGCTCTGCCGAGGATGCGCACCGTGAGATGTTCCTTCTCTGGGCAAGCACAGATCCCATAAACTGTTGTGCCTGTGACTAGGCTGCAGGGGGAAGGTGAAGACCAGCAACAGCTTTCAGGGCTGCCACCTTCCGTGTGGGACAAGGAGCCGGACGTTTGCCTTTTCGGGAACAGGCTCTGCCGAGGATGCGCACCGTGAGATATTCCTTCTCTGGGCAAGCACAGATCCCCAAACCTGTTGTGCCTGTGAATAGGCTGCAGGGGGAAGGTGAAGACCAGCAACAGCTTTCCGGGCTGCCACCTTCCGTGTGGGACAAGGAGCCGGACGTTTGCCTTTTCGGGAACAGGCTCTGCCGAGGATGCGCACCGTGAGATGTTCCTTCTCTGGGCAAGCACAGATCCCAAAACCTGTTGTGCCTGTGAATAGGCTGCAGGGGGAAGGTGAAGACCAGCAAGAGCTTTCCGGGCTGCCACCTTCCGTGTGGGACAAGGAGCCGGACGTTTGCCTTTTCGGGAACAGGCTCTGCCGAGGATGCGCACCGTGAGATGTTCCTTCTCTGGGCAAGCACAGATCCCCAAACCTGTTGTGCCTGTGAATAGGCTGCAGGGGGAAGGTGAAGACCAGCAAGAGCTTTCCGGGCTGCCACCTTCCGTGTGGGACAAGGAGCCGGACGTTTGCCTTTTCGGGAACAGGCTCTGCCGAGGATGCGCACCGTGAGATGTTCCTTCTCTGGGCAAGCACAGATCCCAAAACCTGTTGTGCCTGTGAATAGGCTGCAGGGGGAAGGTGAAGACCAGCAAGAGCTTTCCGGGCTGCCACCTTCCGTGTGGGACAAGGAGCCGGACGTTTGCCTTTTCGGGAACAGGCTCTGCCGAGGATGCGCACCGTGAGATGTTCCTTCTCTGGGCAAGCACAGATCCCCAAACCTGTTGTGCCTGTGAATAGGCTGCAGGGGGAAGGTGAAGACCAGCAAGAGCTTTCCGGGCTGCCACCTTCCGTGTGGGACAAGGAGCCGGACGTTTGCCTTTTCGGGAACAGGCTCTGCCGAGGATGCGCACCGTGAGATGTTCCTTCTCTGGGCAAGCACAGATCCCAAAACCTGTTGTGCCTGTGAATAGGCTGCAGGGGGAAGGTGAAGACCAGCAAGAGCTTTCCGGGCTGCCACCTTCCGTGTGGGACAAGGAGCCGGACGTTTGCCTTTTCGGGAACAGGCTCTGCCGAGGATGCGCACCGTGAGATGTTCCTTCTCTGGGCAAGCACAGATCCCCAAACCTGTTGTGCCTGTGACTAGGCTGCAGGGGGAAGGTGAAGACCAGCAACAGCTTTCCGGGCTGCCACCTTCCGTGTGGGACAAGGAGCCGGACATTTGCCTTTTCGGGAACAGGCTCTGCCGAGGATGCGCACCGTGAGATGTTCCTTCTCTGCGCAAGCAGAGATCCCAAAACCTGTTGTGCCTGTGAATAGGCTGCAGGGGGAAGGTGAAGACCAGCAAGAGCTTTCCGGGCTGCCACCTTCCGTGTGGGACAAGGAGCCGGACGTTTGCCTTTTCGGGAACAGGCTCTGCCGAGGATGCGCACCGTGAGATGTTCCTTCTCTGGGCAAGCACAGATCCCCAAACCTGTTGTGCCTGTGAATAGGCTGCAGGGGGAAGGTGAAGACCAGCAACAGCTTTCCGGGCTGCCACCATCCGTGTGGGACAAGGAGCCGGACGTTTGCCTTTTCGGGAACAGGCTCTGCCGAGGATGCGCACCGTGAGATGTTCCTTCTCTGGGCAAGCACAGATCCCCAAACCTGTTGTGCCTGTGAATAGGCCGCAGGGGGAAGGTGAAGACCAGCAACAGCTTTCCGGGCTGCCACCTTCCGTGTGGGACAAGGAGCTGGACGTTTGCCTTTTTGGGAACAGGCTCTGCCGAGGATGCGCACCGTGAGATGTTCCTTCTCTGCGCAAGCACAGATCCCCAAACCTGTTGTGCCTGTGAATAGGCTGCAGGGGGAAGGTGAAGACCAGCAAGAGCTTTCCGGGCTGCCACCTTCCGTGTGGGACAAGGAGCCGGACGTTTGCCTTTTCGGGAACAGGCTCTGCCGAGGATGCGCACCGTGAGATGTTCCTTCTCTGGGCAAGCACAGATCCCATAAACTGTTGTGCCTGTGACTAGGCTGCAGGGGGAAGGTGAAGACCAGCAACAGCTTTCAGGGCTGCCACCTTCCGTGTGGGACAAGGAGCCGGACGTTTGCCTTTTCGGGAACAGGCTCTGCCGAGGATGCGCACCGTGAGAGATTGCGTCTTTTGGAAAGCAGACATTCCCAGTGCGGTGGTGCCTGTGAATAGGCTGCAGGGGGAAGGTGAAGACCAGCAACAGCATTCCGGGCTGCCACCTTCCGTGTGGGACAAGGAGCCGGACGTTTGCCTTTTCGGGAACAGGCTCTGCCGAGGATGCGCACCGTGAGATGTTCCTTCTCTGGGCAAGCACAGATCCCCAAACCTGTTGTGCCTGTGACTAGGCTGCAGGGGGAAGGTGAAGACCAGCGAGAGCTTTCCGGGCTGCCACCTTCCGTGTGGGACAAGGAGCCGGACGTTTGCCTTTTCGGGAACAGGCTCTGCCGAGGATGCGCACCGTGAGATGTTCCTTCTCTGCGCAAGCACAGATCCCCAAACCTGTTGTGCCTGTGAATAGGCTGCAGGGGGAAGGTGAAGAACAGCAAGAGCTTTCCGGGCTGCCACCTTCCGTGTGGGACAAGGAGCCGGACGTTTGCCTTTTCGGGAACAGGCTCTGCCGAGGATGCGCACCGTGAGATGTTCCTTCTCTGCGCAAGCACAGATCCCCAAACCTGTTGTGCCTGTGACTAGGCTGCAGGGGGAAGGTGAAGACCAGCAACAGCTTTCAGGGCTGCCACCTTCCGTGTGGGACAAGGAGCCGGACGTTTGCCTTTTCGGGAACAGGCTCTGCCGAGGATGCGCACCGTGAGATATTCCTTCTCTGCGCAAGCACAGATCCCCAAACCTGTTGTGCCTGTGAATAGGCTGCAGGGGGAAGGTGAAGACCAGCAACAGCTTTCCGGGCTGCCACCTTCCGTGTGGGACAAGGAGCCGGACGTTTGCCTTTTCGGGAACAGGCTCTGCCGAGGATGCGCACCGTGAGATGTTCCTTCTCTGGGCAAGCACAGATCCCAAAACCTGTTGTGCCTGTGAATAGGCTGCAGGGGGAAGGTGAAGACCAGCAAGAGCTTTCCGGGCTGCCACCTTCCGTGTGGGACAAGGAGCCGGACGTTTGCCTTTTCGGGAACAGGCTCTGCCGAGGATGCGCACCGTGAGATGTTCCTTCTCTGCGCAAGCAGAGATCCCAAAACCTGTTGTGCCTGTGAATAGGCTGCAGGGGGAAGGTGAAGACCAGCAAGAGCTTTCCGGGCTGCCACCTTCCGTGTGGGACAAGGAGCCGGACGTTTGCCTTTTCGGGAACAGGCTCTGCCGAGGATGCGCACCGTGAGATGTTCCTTCTCTGGGCAAGCACAGATCCCAAAACCTGTTGTGCCTGTGAATAGGCTGCAGGGGGAAGGTGAAGACCAGCAAGAGCTTTCCGGGCTGCCACCTTCCGTGTGGGACAAGGAGCCGGACGTTTGCCTTTTCGGGAACAGGCTCTGCCGAGGATGCGCACCGTGAGATGTTCCTTCTCTGGGCAAGCACAGATCCCCAAACCTGTTGTGCCTGTGAATAGGCTGCAGGGGGAAGGTGAAGACCAGCAAGAGCTTTCCGGGCTGCCACCTTCCGTGTGGGACAAGGAGCCGGACGTTTGCCTTTTCGGGAACAGGCTCTGCCGAGGATGCGCACCGTGAGATGTTCCTTCTCTGGGCAAGCACAGATCCCAAAACCTGTTGTGCCTGTGAATAGGCTGCAGGGGGAAGGTGAAGACCAGCAAGAGCTTTCCGGGCTGCCACCTTCCGTGTGGGACAAGGAGCCGGACGTTTGCCTTTTCGGGAACAGGCTCTGCCGAGGATGCGCACCGTGAGATGTTCCTTCTCTGGGCAAGCACAGATCCCAAAACCTGTTGTGCCTGTGACTAGGCTGCAGGGGGAAGGTGAAGACCAGCAACAGCTTTCCGGGCTGCCACCTTCCGTGTGGGACAAGGAGCCGGACATTTGCCTTTTCGGGAACAGGCTCTGCCGAGGATGCGCACCGTGAGATGTTCCTTCTCTGCGCAAGCAGAGATCCCAAAACCTGTTGTGCCTGTGAATAGGCTGCAGGGGGAAGGTGAAGACCAGCAAGAGCTTTCCGGGCTGCCACCTTCCGTGTGGGACAAGGAGCCGGACGTTTGCCTTTTCGGGAACAGGCTCTGCCGAGGATGCGCACCGTGAGATGTTCCTTCTCTGGGCAAGCACAGATCCCCAAACCTGTTGTGCCTGTGACTAGGCTGCAGGGGGAAGGTGAAGACCAGCAAGAGCTTTCCGGGCTGCCACCATCCGTGTGGGACAAGGAGCCGGACGTTTGCCTTTTCGGGAACAGGCTCTGCCGAGGATGCGCACCGTGAGATGTTCCTTCTCTGGGCAAGCACAGATCCCCAAACCTGTTGTGCCTGTGAATAGGCTGCAGGGGGAAGGTGAAGACCAGCAAGAGCTTTCCGGGCTGCCACCTTCCGTGTGGGACAAGGAGCTGGACGTTTGCCTTTTTGGGAACAGGCTCTGCCGAGGATGCGCACCGTGAGATGTTCCTTCTCTGGGCAAGCACAGATCCCCAAACCTGTTGTGCCTGTGAATAGGCTGCAGGGGGAAGGTGAAGACCAGCAAGAGCTTTCCGGGCTGCCACCTTCCGTGTGGGACAAGGAGCCGGACGTTTGCCTTTTCGGGAACAGGCTCTGCCGAGGATGCGCACCGTGAGATGTTCCTTCTCTGCGCAAGCACAGATCCCCAAACCTGTTGTGCCTGTGAATAGGCCGCAGGGGGAAGGTGAAGACCAGCAACAGCTTTCAGGGCTGCCACCTTCCGTGTGGGACAAGGAGCCGGACGTTTGCCTTTTCGGGAACAGGCTCTGCCGAGGATGCGCACCGTGAGATGTTCCTTCTCTGGGCAAGCACAGATCCCATAAACTGTTGTGCCTGTGACTAGGCTGCAGGGGGAAGGTGAAGACCAGCAAGAGCTTTCCGGGCTGCCACCTTCCGTGTGGGACAAGGAGCCGGACGTTTGCCTTTTCGGGAACAGGCTCTGCCGAGGATGCGCACCGTGAGATGTTCCTTCTCTGGGCAAGCACAGATCCCAAAACCTGTTGTGCCTGTGAATAGGCTGCAGGGGGAAGGTGAAGACCAGCAAGAGCTTTCCGGGCTGCCACCTTCCGTGTGGGACAAGGAGCCGGACGTTTGCCTTTTCGGGAACAGGCTCTGCCGAGGATGCGCACCGTGAGATGTTCCTTCTCTGCGCAAGCACAGATCCCATAAACTGTTGTGCCTGTGACTAGGCTGCAGGGGGAAGGTGAAGACCAGCAACAGCTTTCAGGGCTGCCACCTTCCGTGTGGGACAAGGAGCCGGACGTTTGCCTTTTCGGGAACAGGCTCTGCCGAGGATGCGCACCGTGAGAGATTGCGTCTTTTGGAAAGCAGACATTCCCAGTGCGGTGGTGCCTGTGAATAGGCTGCAGGGGGAAGGTGAAGACCAGCAACAGCTTTCAGGGCTGCCACCTTCCGTGTGGGACAAGGAGCCGGAGGTTTGCCTTTTCGGGAACAGGCTCTGCCGAGGATGCGCACCGTGAGATGTTCCTTCTCTGGGCAAGCAGAGATCCCAAAACCTGTTGTGCCTGTGAATAGGCTGCAGGGGGAAGGTGAAGACCAGCAACAGCTTTCCGGGCTGCCACCTTCCGTGTGGGACAAGGAGCCGGACGTTTGCCTTTTCGGGAACAGGCTCTGCCGAGGATGCGCACCGTGAGCTGTTCCTTCTCTGGGCAAGCACAGATCCCAAAACCTGTTGTGCCTGTGAATAGGCTGCAGGGGGAAGGTGAAGACCAGCAACAGCTTTCCGGGCTGCCACCTTCCGTGTGGGACAAGGAGCCGGACGTTTGCCTTTTCGGGAACAGGCTCTGCCGAGGATGCGCACCGTAAGATGTTCCTTCTCTGCGCAAGCACAGATCCCCAAACCTGTTGTGCCTGTGAATAGGCTGCAGGGGGAAGGTGAAGACCAGCAACAGCTTTCAGGGCTGCCACCATCCGTGTGGGACAAGGAGCCGGACGTTTGCCTTTTCGGGAACAGGCTCTGCCGAGGATGCGCACCGTGAGATGTTCCTTCTCTGGGCAAGCACAGATCCCCAAACCTGTTGTGCCTGTGAATAGGCTGCAGGGGGAAGGTGAAGACCAGCAACAGCTTTCAGGGCTGCCACCTTCCGTGTGGGACAAGGAGCCGGAGGTTTGCCTTTTCGGGAACAGGCTCTGCCGAGGATGCGCACCGTGAGATGTTCCTTCTCTGCGCAAGCACAGATCCCCAAACCTGTTGTGCCTGTGAATAGGCTGCAGGGGGAAGGTGAAGACCAGCAACAGCTTTCCGGGCTGCCACCTTCCGTGTGGGACAAGGAGCCGGACGTTTGCCTTTTCGGGAACAGGCTCTGCCGAGGATGCGCACCGTGAGATGTTCCTTCTCTGGGCAAGCACAGATCCCATAAACTGTTGTGCCTGTGACTAGGCTGCAGGGGGAAGGTAAAGACCAGCAACAGCTTTCAGGGCTGCCACCTTCCGTGTGGGACAAGGAGCCGGACGTTTGCCTTTTCGGGAACAGGCTCTGCCGAGGATGCGCACCGTGAGAGATTGCGTCTTTGGGAAAGCAGACATTCCCAGTGCGGTGGTGCCTGTGAATAGGCTGCAGGGGGAAGGTGAAGACCAGCAACAGCTTTCCGGGCTGCCACCTTCCGTGTGGGACAAGGAGCCGGACGTTTGCCTTTTCGGGAACAGGCTCTGCCGAGGATGCGCACCGTGAGATGTTCCTTCTCTGCGCAAGCACAGATCCCCAAACCTGTTGTGCCTGTGAATAGGCTGCAGGGGGAAGGTGAAGACCAGCAACTGCTTTCCGGGCTGCCACCTTCCGTGTGGGACAAGGAGCCGGAGGTTTGCCTTTTCGGGAACAGGCTCTGCCGAGGATGCGCACCGTGAGATATTCCTTCTCTGGGCAAGCACAGATCCCCAAACCTGTTGTGCCTGTGACTAGGCTGCAGGGGGAAGGTGAAGACCAGCAACAGCTTTCAGGGCTGCCACCTTCTGTGTGGGACAAGGAGCCGGACGTTTGCCTTTTCGGGAACAGGCTCTGCCGAGGATGCGCACCGTGAGATGTTCCTTCTCTGGGCAAGCACAGATCCCCAAACCTGTTGTGCCTGTGAATAGGCTGCAGGGGGAAGGTGAAGACCAGCAACAGCTTTCAGGGCTGCCACCATCCGTGTGGGACAAGGAGCCGGACGTTTGCCTTTTCGGGAACAGGCTCTGCCGAGGATGCGCACCGTGAGATGTTCCTTCTCTGCGCAAGCACAGATCCCCAAACCTGTTGTGCCTGTGAATAGGCTGCAGGGGGAAGGTGAAGACCAGCAACAGCTTTCCGGGCTGCCACCTTCCGTGTGGGACAAGGAGCCGGACGTTTGCCTTTTCGGGAACAGGCTCTGCCGAGGATGCGCACCGTGAGATGTTCCTTCTCTGGGCAAGCACAGATCCCATAAACTGTTGTGCCTGTGACTAGGCTGCAGGGGGAAGGTAAAGACCAGCAACAGCTTTCAGGGCTGCCACCTTCCGTGTGGGACAAGGAGCCGGACGTTTGCCTTTTCGGGAACAGGCTCTGCCGAGGATGCGCACCGTGAGAGATTGCGTGTTTGGGAAAGCAGACATTCCCAGTGCGGTGGTGCCTGTGACTAGGCTGCAGGGGGAAGGTGAAGACCAGCAAGAGCTTTCAGGGCTGCCACCTTCCGTGTGGGACAAGGAGCCGGACGTTTGCCTTTTCGGGAACAGGCTCTGCCGAGGATGCGCACCGTGAGATGTTCCTTCTCTGGGCAAGCACAGATCCCAAAACCTGTTGTGCCTGTGAATAGGCTGCAGGGGGAAGGTGAAGACCAGCAACAGCTTTCCGGGCTGCCACCTTCCGTGTGGGACAAGGAGCCGGACGTTTGCCTTTTCGGGAACAGGCTCTGCCGAGGATGCGCACCGTGAGATGTTCCTTCTCTGCGCAAGCACAGATCCCAAAACCTGTTGTGCCTGTGAATAGGCTGCAGGGGGAAGGTGAAGACCAGCAACAGCTTTCAGGGCTGCCACCTTCCGTGTGGGACAAGGAGCCGGACGTTTGCCTTTTCGGGAACAGGCTCTGCCGAGGATGCGCACCGTGAGAGATTGCGTCTTTGGGAAAGCAGACATTCCCAGTGCGGTGGTGCCTGTGAATAGGCTGCAGGGGGAAGGTGAAGACCAGCAACAGCTTTCCGGGCTGCCACCTTCCGTGTGGGACAAGGAGCCGGACGTTTGCCTTTTCGGGAACAGGCTCTGCCGAGGATGCGCACCGTGAGATGTTCCTTCTCTGGGCAAGCACAGATCCCCAAACCTGTTGTGCCTGTGAATAGGCTGCAGGGGGAAGGTGAAGACCAGCAACAGCTTTCCGGGCTGCCACCTTCCGTGTGGGACAAGGAGCCGGACGTTTGCCTTTTCGGGAACAGGCTCTGCCGAGGATGCGCACCGTGAGATGTTCCTTCTCTGGGCAAGCACAGATCCCCAAACCTGTTGTGCCTGTGAATAGGCTGCAGGGGGAAGGTGAAGACCAGCAACAGCTTTCAGGGCTGCCAACTTCCGTGTGGGACAAGGAGCCGGACGTTTGCCTTTTCGGGAACAGGCTCTGCCGAGGATGCGCACCGTGAGATGTTCCTTCTCTGGGCAAGCACAGATCCCCAAACCTGTTGTGCCTGTGAATAGGCTGCAGGGAGAAGGTGAAGACCAGCAACAGCATTCCGGGCTGCCACCTTCCGTGTGGGACAAGGAGCCGGACGTTTGCCTTTTTGGGAACAGGCTCTGCCGAGGATGCGCACCGTGAGATGTTCCTTCTCTGGGCAAGCACAGATCCCCAAACCTGTTGTGCCTGTGACTAGGCTGCAGGGGGAAGGTGAAGACCAGCAACAGCTTTCCGGGCTGCCACCTTCCGTGTGGGACAAGGAGCCGGACGTTTGCCTTTTCGGGAACAGGCTCTGCCGAGGATGCGCACCGTGAGATGTTCCTTCTCTGCGCAAGCACAGATCCCCAAACCTGTTGTGCCTGTGAATAGGCTGCAGGGGAAGGTGAAGACCAGCAACAGCTTTCCGGGCTGCCACCTTCCGTGTGGGACAAGGAGCCGGACGTTTGCCTTTTCGGGAACAGGCTCTGCCGAGGATGCGCACCGTGAGATGTTCCTTCTCTGGGCAAGCACAGATCCCCAAACCTGTTGTGCCTGTGAATAGGCTGCAGGGGGAAGGTGAAGACCAGCAAGAGCTTTCCGGGCTGCCACCTTCCGTGTGGGACAAGGAGCCGGACGTTTGCCTTTTCGGGAACAGGCTCTGCCGAGGATGCGCACCGTGAGATGTTCCTTCTCTGGGCAAGCACAGATCCCAAAACCTGTTGTGCCTGTGAATAGGCCGCAGGGGGAAGGTGAAGACCAGCAACAGCTTTCCGGGCTGCCACCTTCCGTGTGGGACAAGGAGCCGGACGTTTGCCTTTTCGGGAACAGGCTCTGCCGAGGATGCGCACCGTGAGATGTTCCTTCTCTGCGCAAGCACAGATCCCCAAACCTGTTGTGCCTGTGAATAGGCTGCAGGGGGAAGGTGAAGACCAGCAACAGCTTTCCGGGCTGCCACCTTCCGTGTGGGACAAGGAGCCGGACGTTTGCCTTTTCGGGAACAGGCTCTGCCGAGGATGCGCACCGTGAGATGTTCCTTCTCTGGGCAAGCACAGATCCCCAAACCTGTTGTGCCTGTGAATAGGCTGCAGGGGGAAGGTGAAGACCAGCAACAGCTTTCCGGCTGCCACCTTCCGTGTGGGACAAGGAGCCGGAGGTTTGCCTTTTCGGGAACAGGCTCTGCCGAGGATGCGCACCGTGAGATGTTCCTTCTCTGGGCAAGCACAGATCCCATAAACTGTTGTGCCTGTGACTAGGCTGCAGGGGGAAGGTAAAGACCAGCAACAGCTTTCAGGGCTGCCACCTTCCGTGTGGGACAAGGAGCCGGACGTTTGCCTTTTCGGGAACAGGCTCTGCCGAGGATGCGCACCGTGAGAGATTGCGTCTTTGGGAAAGCAGACATTCCCAGTGCGGTGGTGCCTGTGAATAGGCTGCAGGGGGAAGGTGAAGACCAGCAAGAGCTTTCCGGGCTGCCACCTTCCGTGTGGGACAAGGAGCCGGACGTTTGCCTTTTCGGGAACAGGCTCTGCCGAGGATGCGCACCGTGAGATGTTCCTTCTCTGGGCAAGCACAGATCCCCAAACCTGTTGTGCCTGTGAATAGGCTGCAGGGGGAAGGTGAAGACCAGCAAGAGCTTTCCGGGCTGCCACCTTCCGTGTGGGACAAGGAGCCGGACGTTTGCCTTTTCGGGAACAGGCTCTGCCGAGGATGCGCACCGTGAGATGTTCCTTCTCTGGGCAAGCACAGATTCCCAAACCTGTTGTGCCTGTGAATAGGCTGCAGGGGGAAGGTGAAGACCAGCAACAGCTTTCCGGGCTGCCACCTTCCGTGTGGGACAAGGAGCCGGACGTTTGCCTTTTCGGGAACAGGCTCTGCCGAGGATGCGCACCGTGAGATGTTCCTTCTCTGGGCAAGCACAGATCCCATAAACTGTTGTGCCTGTGACTAGGCTGCAGGGGGAAGGTGAAGACCAGCAACAGCTTTCAGGGCTGCCACCTTCCGTGTGGGACAAGGAGCCGGACGTTTGCCTTTTCGGGAACAGGCTCTGTCGAGGATGCGCACCGTGAGAGATTGCGTCTTTTGGAAAGCAGACATTCCCAGTGCGGTGGTGCCTGTGAATAGGCTGCAGGGGGAAGGTGAAGACCAGCAACAGCTTTCCGGGCTGCCACCTTCCGTGTGGGACAAGGAGCCGGACGTTTGCCTTTTCGGGAACAGGCTCTGCCGAGGATGCGCACCGTGAGATGTTCCTTCTCTGGGCAAGCACAGATCCCCAAACCTGTTGTGCCTGTGAATAGGCTGCAGGGGGAAGGTGAAGACCAGCAACAGCTTTCCGGGCTGCCACCTTCCGTGTGGGACAAGGAGTCGGACGTTTGCCTTTTCGGGAACAGGCTCTGCCGAGGATGCGCACCGTGAGATGTTCCTTCTCTGGGCAAGCACAGATCCCCAAACCTGTTGTGCCTGTGAATAGGCTGCAGGGGGAAGGTGAAGACCAGCAAGAGCTTTCCGGGCTGCCACCTTCCGTGTGGGACAAGGAGCCGGACGTTTGCCTTTTCGGGAACAGGCTCTGCCGAGGATGCGCACCGTGAGATGTTCCTTCTCTGGGCAAGCACAGATCCCCAAACCTGTTGTGCCTGTGAATAGGCTGCAGGGGGAAGGTGAAGACCAGCAAGAGCTTTCCGGGCTGCCACCTTCCGTGTGGGACAAGGAGCCGGACGTTTGCCTTTTCGGGAACAGGCTCTGCCGAGGATGCGCACCGTGAGATGTTCCTTCTCTGGGCAAGCACAGATCCCAAAACCTGTTGTGCCTGTGAATAGGCTGCAGGGGGAAGGTGAAGACCAGCAAGAGCTTTCCGGGCTGCCAACTTCCGTGTGGGACAAGGAGCCGGACATTTGCCTTTTCGGGAACAGGCTCTGCCGAGGATGCGCACCGTGAGATGTTCCTTCTCTGGGCAAGCACAGATCCCAAAACCTGTTGTGCCTGTGAATAGGCTGCAGGGGGAAGGTGAAGACCAGCAACAGCTTTCAGGGCTGCCACCATCCGTGTGGGACAAGGAGCCGGACGTTTGCCTTTTCGGGAACAGGCTCTGCCGAGGATGCGCACCGTGAGAGATTGCGTCTTTTGGAAAGCAGACATTCCCAGTGCGGTTGTGCCTGTGAATAGGCCGCAGGGGGAAGGTGAAGACCAGCAACAGCTTTCCGGGCTGCCACCTTCCGTGTGGGACAAGGAGCCGGACGTTTGCCTTTTCGGGAACAGGCTCTGCTGAGGATGCGCACCGTGAGATGTTCCTTCTCTGCGCAAGCACAGATCCCAAAACCTGTTGTGCCTGTGAATAGGCTGCAGGGGGAAGGTGAAGACCAGCAACAGCTTTCCGGGCTGCCACCTTCCGTGTGGGACAAGGAGCCGGACGTTTGCCTTTTCGGGAACAGGCTCTGCCGAGGATGCGCACCGTGAGATGTTCCTTCTCTGGGCAAGCACAGATCCCCAAACCTGTTGTGCCTGTGACTAGGCTGCAGGGGGAAGGTGAAGACCAGCAAGAGCTTTCCGGGCTGCCACCTTCCGTGTGGGACAAGGAGCCGGACGTTTGCCTTTTCGGGAACAGGCTCTGCCGAGGATGCGCACCGTGAGATGTTCCTTCTCTGCGCAAGCACAGATCCCAAAACCTGTTGTGCCTGTGAATAGGCTGCAGGGGGAAGGTGAACACCAGCAAGAGCTTTCCGGGCTGCCACCTTCCGTGTGGGACAAGGAGCCGGACGTTTGCCTTTTCGGGAACAGGCTCTGCCGAGGATGCGCACCGTGAGATGTTCCTTCTCTGGGCAAGCACAGATCCCATAAGCTGTTGTGCCTGTGACTAGGCTGCAGGGGGAAGGTGAAGACCAGCAACAGCTTTCAGGGCTGCCACCTTCCGTGTGGGACAAGGAGCCGGACGTTTGCCTTTTCGGGAACAGGCTCTGCCGAGGATGCGCACCGTGAGAGATTGCGTCTTTTGGAAAGCAGACATTCCCAGTGCGGTGGTGCCTGTGAATAGGCTGCAGGGGGAAGGTGAAGACCAGCAACAGCTTTCAGGGCTGCCACCTTCCGTGTGGGACAAGGAGCCGGACGTTTGCCTTTTCGGGAACAGGCTCTGCCGAGGATGCGCACCGTGAGATGTTCCTTCTCTGGGCAAGCACAGATCCCCAAACCTGTTGTGCCTGTGAATAGGCTGCAGGGGGAAGGTGAAGACCAGCAACAGCTTTCCGGGCTGCCACCTTCCGTGTGGGACAAGGAGCCGGACGTTTGCCTTTTCGGGAACAGGCTCTGCCGAGGATGCGCACCGTGAGATGTTCCTTCTCTGGGCAAGCACAGATCCCAAAACCTGTTGTGCCTGTGAATAGGCTGCAGGGGGAAGGTGAAGACCAGCAACAGCTTTCAGGGCTGCCACCTTCCGTGTGGGACAAGGAGCCGGAGGTTTGCCTTTTCGGGAACAGGCTCTGCCGAGGATGCGCACCGTGAGATGTTCCTTCTCTGGGCAAGCACAGATCCCCAAACCTGTTGTGCCTGTGAATAGGCTGCAGGGGGAAGGTGAAGACCAGCAACAGCTTTCCGGGCTGCCACCTTCCGTGTGGGACAAGGAGCCGGACGTTTGCCTTTTCGGGAACAGGCTCTGCCGAGGATGCGCACCGTGAGATGTTCCTTCTCTGGGCAAGCACAGATCCCATAAACTGTTGTGCCTGTGACTAGGCTGCAGGGGGAAGGTAAAGACCAGCAACAGCTTTCAGGGCTGCCACCTTCCGTGTGGGACAAGGAGCCGGACGTTTGCCTTTTCGGGAACAGGCTCTGCCGAGGATGCGCACCGTGAGAGATTGCGTCTTTGGGAAAGCAGACATTCCCAGTGCGGTGGTGCCTGTGAATAGGCTGCAGGGGGAAGGTGAAGACCAGCAACAGCTTTCCGGGCTGCCACCTTCCGTGTGGGACAAGGAGCCGGACGTTTGCCTTTTCGGGAACAGGCTCTGCCGAGGATGCGCACCGTGAGATGTTCCTTCTCTGGGCAAGCACAGATCCCCAAACCTGTTGTGCCTGTGAATAGGCTGCAGGGGGAAGGTGAAGACCAGCAACAGCTTTCAGGGCTGCCACCTTCCGTGTGGGACAAGGAGCCGGACGTTTGCCTTTTCGGGAACAGGCTCTGCCGAGGATGCGCACCGTGAGATGTTCCTTCTCTGGGCAAGCACAGATCCCCAAACCTGTTGTGCCTGTGAATAGGCTGCAGGGGGAAGGTGAAGACCAGCAACAGCTTTCCGGGCTGCCACCTTCCGTGTGGGACAAGGAGCCGGACGTTTGCCTTTTCGGGAACAGGCTCTGCCGAGGATGCGCACCGTGAGATGTTCCTTCTCTGGGCAAGCACAGATCCCCAAACCTGTTGTGCCTGTGAATAGGCTGCAGGGGGAAGGTGAAGACCAGCAACAGCTTTCCGGGCTGCCACCTTCCGTGTGGGACAAGGAGCCGGACGTTTGCCTTTTCGGGAACAGGCTCTGCCGAGGATGCGCACCGTGAGATGTTCCTTCTCTGGGCAAGCACAGATCCCCAAACCTGTTGTGCCTGTGAATAGGCTGCAGGGGGAAGGTGAAGACCAGCAACAGCTTTCCGGGCTGCCACCTTCCGTGTGGGACAAGGAGCCGGACGTTTGCCTTTTCGGGAACAGGCTCTGCCGAGGATGCGCACCGTGAGATGTTCCTTCTCTGGGCAAGCACAGATCCCATAAACTGTTGTGCCTGTGACTAGGCTGCAGGGGGAAGGTGAAGACCAGCAACAGCTTTCAGGGCTGCCACCTTCCGTGTGGGACAAGGAGCCGGACGTTTGCCTTTTCGGGAACAGGCTCTGTCGAGGATGCGCACCGTGAGAGATTGCGTCTTTTGGAAAGCAGACATTCCCAGTGCGGTGGTGCCTGTGAATAGGCCGCAGGGGGAAGGTGAAGACCAGCAACAGCTTTCCGGGCTGCCACCTTCCGTGTGGGACAAGGAGCCGGACGTTTGCCTTTTCGGGAACAGGCTCTGCCGAGGATGCGCACCGTGAGATGTTCCTTCTCTGGGCAAGCACAGATCCCCAAACCTGTTGTGCCTGTGAATAGGCTGCAGGGGGAAGGTGAAGACCAGCAACAGCTTTCCGGGCTGCCACCTTCCGTGTGGGACAAGGAGCCGGACGTTTGCCTTTTCGGGAACAGGCTCTGCCGAGGATGCGCACCGTGAGATGTTCCTTCTCTGGGCAAGCACAGATCCCCAAACCTGTTGTGCCTGTGAATAGGCTGCAGGGGGAAGGTGAAGACCAGCAACAGCTTTCCGGGCTGCCACCTTCCGTGTGGGACAAGGAGTCGGACGTTTGCCTTTTCGGGAACAGGCTCTGCCGAGGATGCGCACCGTGAGATGTTCCTTCTCTGGGCAAGCACAGATCCCCAAACCTGTTGTGCCTGTGAATAGGCTGCAGGGGGAAGGTGAAGACCAGCAAGAGCTTTCCGGGCTGCCACCTTCCGTGTGGGACAAGGAGCCGGACGTTTGCCTTTTCGGGAACAGGCTCTGCCGAGGATGCGCACCGTGAGATGTTCCTTCTCTGGGCAAGCACAGATCCCCAAACCTGTTGTGCCTGTGAATAGGCTGCAGGGGGAAGGTGAAGACCAGCAACAGCTTTCAGGGCTGCCACCTTCCGTGTGGGACAAGGAGCCGGACGTTTGCCTTTTCGGGAACAGGCTCTGCCGAGGATGCGCACCGTGAGATGTTCCTTCTCTGCGCAAGCACAGATCCCAAAACCTGTTGTGCCTGTGAATAGGCTGCAGGGGGAAGGTGAAGACCAGCAAGAGCTTTCCGGGCTGCCAACTTCCGTGTGGGACAAGGAGCCGGACATTTGCCTTTTCGGGAACAGGCTCTGCCGAGGATGCGCACCGTGAGATGTTCCTTCTCTGGGCAAGCACAGATCCCAAAACCTGTTGTGCCTGTGAATAGGCTGCAGGGGGAAGGTGAAGACCAGCAACAGCTTTCAGGGCTGCCACCATCCGTGTGGGACAAGGAGCCGGACGTTTGCCTTTTCGGGAACAGGCTCTGCCGAGGATGCGCACCGTGAGAGATTGCGTCTTTTGGAAAGCAGACATTCCCAGTGCGGTTGTGCCTGTGAATAGGCCGCAGGGGGAAGGTGAAGACCAGCAACAGCTTTCCGGGCTGCCACCTTCCGTGTGGGACAAGGAGCCGGACGTTTGCCTTTTCGGGAACAGGCTCTGCTGAGGATGCGCACCGTGAGATGTTCCTTCTCTGCGCAAGCACAGATCCCAAAACCTGTTGTGCCTGTGACTAGGCTGCAGGGGGAAGGTGAAGACCAGCAACAGCTTTCCGGGCTGCCACCTTCCGTGTGGGACAAGGAGCCGGACGTTTGCCTTTTCGGGAACAGGCTCTGCCGAGGATGCGCACCGTGAGATGTTCCTTCTCTGGGCAAGCACAGATCCCCAAACCTGTTGTGCCTGTGAATAGGCTGCAGGGGGAAGGTGAAGACCAGCAAGAGCTTTCCGGGCTGCCACCTTCCGTGTGGGACAAGGAGCCGGACGTTTGCCTTTTCGGGAACAGGCTCTGCCGAGGATGCGCACCGTGAGATGTTCCTTCTCTGCGCAAGCACAGATCCCAAAACCTGTTGTGCCTGTGAATAGGCTGCAGGGGGAAGGTGAAGACCAGCAAGAGCTTTCCGGGCTGCCACCTTCCGTGTGGGACAAGGAGCCGGACGTTTGCCTTTTCGGGAACAGGCTCTGCCGAGGATGCGCACCGTGAGATGTTCCTTCTCTGGGCAAGCACAGATCCCATAAACTGTTGTGCCTGTGACTAGGCTGCAGGGGGAAGGTGAAGACCAGCAACAGCTTTCAGGGCTGCCACCTTCCGTGTGGGACAAGGAGCCGGACGTTTGCCTTTTCGGGAACAGGCTCTGCCGAGGATGCGCACCGTGAGAGATTGCGTCTTTTGGAAAGCAGACATTCCCAGTGCGGTGGTGCCTGTGAATAGGCTGCAGGGGGAAGGTGAAGACCAGCAACAGCTTTCAGGGCTGCCACCTTCCGTGTGGGACAAGGAGCCGGACGTTTGCCTTTTCGGGAACAGGCTCTGCCGAGGATGCGCACCGTGAGATGTTCCTTCTCTGGGCAAGCACAGATCCCCAAACCTGTTGTGCCTGTGAATAGGCTGCAGGGGGAAGGTGAAGACCAGCAACAGCTTTCCGGGCTGCCACCTTCCGTGTGGGACAAGGAGCCGGACGTTTGCCTTTTCGGGAACAGGCTCTGCCGAGGATGCGCACCGTGAGATGTTCCTTCTCTGGGCAAGCACAGATCCCCAAACCTGTTGTGCCTGTGAATAGGCTGCAGGGGGAAGGTGAAGACCAGCAACAGCTTTCCGGGCTGCCACCTTCCGTGTGGGACAAGGAGCCGGACGTTTGCCTTTTCGGGAACAGGCTCTGCCGAGGATGCGCACCGTAAGATGTTCCTTCTCTGGGCAAGCACAGATCCCCAAACCTGTTGTGCCTGTGAATAGGCTGCAGGGGGAAGGTGAAGACCAGCAACAGCTTTCAGGGCTGCCACCATCCGTGTGGGACAAGGAGCCGGACGTTTGCCTTTTCAGGAACAGGCTCTGCCGAGGATGCGCACCGTGAGATGTTCCTTCTCTGGGCAAGCACAGATCCCAAAACCTGTTGTGCCTGTGAATAGGCTGCAGGGGGAAGGTGAAGACCAGCAACAGCTTTCAGGGCTGCCACCTTCCGTGTGGGACAAGGAGCCGGAGGTTTGCCTTTTCGGGAACAGGCTCTGCCGAGGATGCGCACCGTGAGATGTTCCTTCTCTGCGCAAGCACAGATCCCCAAACCTGTTGTGCCTGTGAATAGGCTGCAGGGGGAAGGTGAAGACCAGCAACAGCTTTCCGGGCTGCCACCTTCCGTGTGGGACAAGGAGCCGGACGTTTGCCTTTTCGGGAACAGGCTCTGCCGAGGATGCGCACCGTGAGATGTTCCTTCTCTGGGCAAGCACAGATCCCATAAACTGTTGTGCCTGTGACTAGGCTGCAGGGGGAAGGTAAAGACCAGCAACAGCTTTCAGGGCTGCCACCTTCCGTGTGGGACAAGGAGCCGGACGTTTGCCTTTTCGGGAACAGGCTCTGCCGAGGATGCGCACCGTGAGAGATTGCGTCTTTGGGAAAGCAGACATTCCCAGTGCGGTGGTGCCTGTGAATAGGCTGCAGGGGGAAGGTGAAGACCAGCAAGAGCTTTCCGGGCTGCCACCTTCCGTGTGGGACAAGGAGCCGGACGTTTGCCTTTTCGGGAACAGGCTCTGCCGAGGATGCGCACCGTGAGATGTTCCTTCTCTGGGCAAGCACAGATCCCCAAACCTGTTGTGCCTGTGAATAGGCTGCAGGGGGAAGGTGAAGACCAGCAACAGCTTTCAGGGCTGCCACCTTCCGTGTGGGACAAGGAGCCGGACGTTTGCCTTTTCGGGAACAGGCTCTGCCGAGGATGCGCACCGTGAGATGTTCCTTCTCTGGGCAAGCACAGATCCCCAAACCTGTTGTGCCTGTGAATAGGCTGCAGGGGGAAGGTGAAGACCAGCAAGAGCTTTCCGGGCTGCCACCTTCCGTGTGGGACAAGGAGCCGGACGTTTGCCTTTTCGGGAACAGGCTCTGCCGAGGATGCGCACCGTGAGATGTTCCTTCTCTGGGCAAGCACAGATCCCCAAACCTGTTGTGCCTGTGAATAGGCTGCAGGGGGAAGGTGAAGACCAGCAACAGCTTTCCGGGCTGCCACCTTCCGTGTGGGACAAGGAGCCGGACGTTTGCCTTTTCGGGAACAGGCTCTGCCGAGGATGCGCACCGTGAGATGTTCCTTCTCTGGGCAAGCACAGATCCCCAAACCTGTTGTGCCTGTGAATAGGCTGCAGGGGGAAGGTGAAGACCAGCAACAGCTTTCAGGGCTGCCACCATCCGTGTGGGACAAGGAGCCGGACGTTTGCCTTTTCGGGAACAGGCTCTGCCGAGGATGCGCACCGTGAGATGTTCCTTCTCTGGGCAAGCACAGATCCCATAAACTGTTGTGCCTGTGACTAGGCTGCAGGGGGAAGGTGAAGACCAGCAACAGCTTTCCGGCTGCCACCTTCCGTGTGGGACAAGGAGCCGGAGGTTTGCCTTTTCGGGAACAGGCTCTGCCGAGGATGCGCACCGTGAGATGTTCCTTCTCTGGGCAAGCACAGATCCCATAAACTGTTGTGCCTGTGACTAGGCTGCAGGGGGAAGGTAAAGACCAGCAACAGCTTTAAGGGCTGCCACCTTCCGTGTGGGACAAGGAGCCGGACGTTTGCCTTTTCGGGAACAGGCTCTGCCGAGGATGCGCACCGTGAGAGATTGCGTCTTTGGGAAAGCAGACATTCCCAGTGCGGTGGTGCCTGTGAATAGGCTGCAGGGGGAAGGTGAAGACCAGCAACAGCTTTCCGGGCTGCCACCTTCCGTGTGGGACAAGGAGCCGGACGTTTGCCTTTTCGGGAACAGGCTCTGCCGAGGATGCGCACCGTGAGATGTTCCTTCTCTGCGCAAGCACAGATCCCCAAACCTGTTGTGCCTGTGAATAGGCTGCAGGGGGAAGGTGAAGACCAGCAACAGCTTTCCGGGCTGCCACCTTCCGTGTGGGACAAGGAGCCGGACGTTTGCCTTTTCGGGAACAGGCTCTGCCGAGGATGCGCACCGTGAGAGATTGCGTCTTTGGGAAAGCACAGATCCCCAAACCTGTTGTGCCTGTGAATAGGCTGCAGGGGGAAGGTGAAGACCAGCAAGAGCTTTCCGGGCTGCCACCTTCCGTGTGGGACAAGGAGCCGGACGTTTGCCTTTTCGGGAACAGGCTCTGCCGAGGATGCGCACCGTGAGATGTTCCTTCTCTGGGCAAGCACAGATCCCAAAACCTGTTGTGCCTGTGAATAGGCTGCAGGGGGAAGGTGAAGACCAGCAACAGCTTTCCGGGCTGCCACCTTCCGTGTGGGACAAGGAGCCGGACGTTTGCCTTTTCGGGAACAGGCTCTGCCGAGGATGCGCACCGTGAGATATTCCTTCTCTGGGCAAGCACAGATCCCCAAACCTGTTGTGCCTGTGAATAGGCTGCAGGGGGAAGGTGAAGACCAGCAACAGCTTTCAGGGCTGCCACCTTCCGTGTGGGACAAGGAGCCGGACGTTTGCCTTTTCGGGAACAGGCTCTGCCGAGGATGCGCACCGTGAGAGATTGCGTCTTTGGGAAAGCAGACATTCCCAGTGCGGTGGTGCCTGTGAATAGGCTGCAGGGGGAAGGTGAAGACCAGCAACAGCTTTCCGGGCTGCCACCTTCCGTGTGGGACAAGGAGCCGGACGTTTGCCTTTTCGGGAACAGGCTCTGCCGAGGATGCGCACCGTGAGATGTTCCTTCTCTGGGCAAGCACAGATCCCCAAACCTGTTGTGCCTGTGAATAGGCTGCAGGGGGAAGGTGAAGACCAGCAAGAGCTTTCCGGGCTGCCACCTTCCGTGTGGGACAAGGAGCCGGACGTTTGCCTTTTCGGGAACAGGCTCTGCCGAGGATGCGCACCGTGAGATGTTCCTTCTCTGGGCAAGCACAGATCCCCAAACCTGTTGTGCCTGTGAATAGGCTGCAGGGGGAAGGTGAAGACCAGCAACAGCTTTCAGGGCTGCCACCTTCCGTGTGGGACAAGGAGCCGGACGTTTGCCTTTTCGGGAACAGGCTCTGCCGAGGATGCGCACCGTGAGATGTTCCTTCTCTGGGCAAGCACAGATCCCAAAACCTGTTGTGCCTGTGAATAGGCTGCAGGGGGAAGGTGAAGACCAGCAACAGCTTTCCGGGCTGCCACCTTCCGTGTGGG
Organism: Haliaeetus albicilla; assembly: GCF_947461875.1. Taxonomy (NCBI): domain Eukaryota; kingdom Metazoa; phylum Chordata; class Aves; order Accipitriformes; family Accipitridae; genus Haliaeetus; species Haliaeetus albicilla. The sequence continues at coordinate 152,487 of NW_027212563.1, forward strand.
ACAAGGAGCCGGACGTTTGCCTTTTTGGGAACAGGCTCTGCCGAGGATGCGCACCGTGAGATGTTCCTTCTCTGGGCAAGCACAGATCCCAAAACCTGTTGTGCCTGTGAATAGGCTGCAGGGGGAAGGTGAAGACCAGCAACAGCTTTCCGGGCTGCCACCTTCCGTGTGGGACAAGGAGCCGGAGGTTTGCCTTTTCGGGAACAGGCTCTGCCGAGGATGCGCACCGTGAGATGTTCCTTCTCTGGGCAAGCACAGATCCCCAAACCTGTTGTGCCTGTGAATAGGCTGCAGGGGGAAGGTGAAGACCAGCAACAGCTTTCCGGGCTGCCACCTTCCGTGTGGGACAAGGAGCCGGACGTTTGCCTTTTCGGGAACAGGCTCTGCCGAGGATGCGCACCGTGAGATGTTCCTTCTCTGGGCAAGCACAGATCCCCAAACCTGTTGTGCCTGTGAATAGGCTGCAGGGGGAAGGTGAAGACCAGCAACAGCTTTCCGGGCTGCCACCTTCCGTGTGGGACAAGGAGCCGGACGTTTGCCTTTTCGGGAACAGGCTCTGCCGAGGATGCGCACCGTGAGATGTTCCTTCTCTGGGCAAGCACAGATCCCAAAACCTGTTGTGCCTGTGAATAGGCTGCAGGGGGAAGGTGAAGACCAGCAAGAGCTTTCCGGGCTGCCACCTTCCGTGTGGGACAAGGAGCCGGACGTTTGCCTTTTCGGGAACAGGCTCTGCCGAGGATGCGCACCGTGAGATGTTCCTTCTCTGGGCAAGCACAGATCCCCAAACCTGTTGTGCCTGTGAATAGGCTGCAGGGGGAAGGTGAAGACCAGCAACAGCTTTCAGGGCTGCCACCATCCGTGTGGGACAAGGAGCCGGACGTTTGCCTTTTCGGGAACAGGCTCTGCCGAGGATGCGCACCGTGAGATGTTCCTTCTCTGCGCAAGCACAGATCCCCAAACCTGTTGTGCCTGTGAATAGGCTGCAGGGGGAAGGTGAAGACCAGCAACAGCTTTCCGGCTGCCACCTTCCGTGTGGGACAAGGAGCCGGAGGTTTGCCTTTTCGGGAACAGGCTCTGCCGAGGATGCGCACCGTGAGATGTTCCTTCTCTGGGCAAGCACAGATCCCATAAACTGTTGTGCCTGTGACTAGGCTGCAGGGGGAAGGTAAAGACCAGCAACAGCTTTCAGGGCTGCCACCTTCCGTGTGGGACAAGGAGCCGGACGTTTGCCTTTTCGGGAACAGGCTCTGCCGAGGATGCGCACCATGAGAGATTGCGTCTTTGGGAAAGCAGACATTCCCAGTGCGGTGGTGCCTGTGAATAGGCTGCAGGGGGAAGGTGAAGACCAGCAACAGCTTTCCGGGCTGCCACCTTCCGTGTGGGACAAGGAGCCGGACGTTTGCCTTTTCGGGAACAGGCTCTGCCGAGGATGCGCACCGTGAGATGTTCCTTCTCTGCGCAAGCACAGATCCCCAAACCTGTTGTGCCTGTGAATAGGCTGCAGGGGGAAGGTGAAGACCAGCAACAGCTTTCCGGGCTGCCACCTTCCGTGTGGGACAAGGAGCCGGACGTTTGCCTTTTCGGGAACAGGCTCTGCCGAGGATGCGCACCGTGAGATGTTCCTTCTCTGGGCAAGCACAGATCCCCAAACCTGTTGTGCCTGTGAATAGGCTGCAGGGGGAAGGTGAAGACCAGCAAGAGCTTTCCGGGCTGCCACCTTCCGTGTGGGACAAGGAGCCGGACGTTTGCCTTTTCGGGAACAGGCTCTGCCGAGGATGCGCACCGTGAGATGTTCCTTCTCTGGGCAAGCACAGATCCCCAAACCTGTTGTGCCTGTGAATAGGCTGCAGGGGGAAGGTGAAGACCAGCAACAGCTTTCCGGGCTGCCACCTTCCGTGTGGGACAAGGAGCCGGACGTTTGCCTTTTTGGGAACAGGCTCTGCCGAGGATGCGCACCGTGAGATGTTCCTTCTCTGGGCAAGCACAGATCCCCAAACCTGTTGTGCCTGTGAATAGGCTGCAGGGGGAAGGTGAAGACCAGCAACAGCTTTCCGGGCTGCCACCTTCCGTGTGGGACAAGGAGCCGGACGTTTGCCTTTTCGGGAACAGGCTCTGCCGAGGATGCGCACCGTGAGATGTTCCTTCTCTGCGCAAGCACAGATCCCCAAACCTGTTGTGCCTGTGAATAGGCTGCAGGGGGAAGGTGAAGACCAGCAACAGCTTTCAGGGCTGCCAACTTCCGTGTGGGACAAGGAGCCGGACGTTTGCCTTTTCGGGAACAGGCTCTGCCGAGGATGCGCACCGTGAGATGTTCCTTCTCTGGGCAAGCACAGATCCCAAAACCTGTTGTGCCTGTGAATAGGCTGCAGGGGGAAGGTGAAGACCAGCAACAGCTTTCCGGGCTGCCACCTTCCGTGTGGGACAAGGAGCCGGACGTTTGCCTTTTTGGGAACAGGCTCTGCCGAGGATGCGCACCGTGAGATGTTCCTTCTCTGGGCAAGCACAGATCCCCAAACCTGTTGTGCCTGTGAATAGGCTGCAGGGGGAAGGTGAAGACCAGCAAGAGCTTTCCGGGCTGCCACCTTCCGTGTGGGACAAGGAGCCGGACGTTTGCCTTTTCGGGAACAGGCTCTGCCGAGGATGCGCACCGTGAGATGTTCCTTCTCTGGGCAAGCACAGATCCCCAAACCTGTTGTGCCTGTGAATAGGCTGCAGGGGGAAGGTGAAGACCAGCAACAGCTTTCCGGGCTGCCACCTTCCGTGTGGGACAAGGAGCCGGACGTTTGCCTTTTCGGGAACAGGCTCTGCCGAGGATGCGCACCGTGAGATGTTCCTTCTCTGGGCAAGCACAGATCCCCAAACCTGTTGTGCCTGTGAATAGGCTGCAGGGGGAAGGTGAAGACCACCAAGAGCTTTCCGGGCTGCCACCTTCCGTGTGGGACAAGGAGCCGGACGTTTGCCTTTTCGGGAACAGGCTCTGCCGAGGATGCGCACCGTGAGATGTTCCTTCTCTGGGCAAGCACAGATCCCCAAACCTGTTGTGCCTGTGAATAGGCTGCAGGGGGAAGGTGAAGACCAGCAAGAGCTTTCAGGGCTGCCACCTTCCGTGTGGGACAAGGAGCCGGACGTTTGCCTTTTCGGGAACAGGCTCTGCCGAGGATGCGCACCGTGAGATGTTCCTTCTCTGCGCAAGCACAGATCCCCAAACCTGTTGTGCCTGTGAATAGGCTGCAGGGGGAAGGTGAAGACCAGCAACAGCTTTCAGGGCTGCCACCATCCGTGTGGGACAAGGAGCCGGACGTTTGCCTTTTCGGGAACAGGCTCTGCCGAGGATGCGCACCGTGAGATGTTCCTTCTCTGGGCAAGCACAGATCCCCAAACCTGTTGTGCCTGTGAATAGGCTGCAGGGGGAAGGTGAAGACCAGCAACAGCTTTCCGGCTGCCACCTTCCGTGTGGGACAAGGAGCCGGAGGTTTGCCTTTTCGGGAACAGGCTCTGCCGAGGATGCGCACCGTGAGATGTTCCTTCTCTGGGCAAGCACAGATCCCATAAACTGTTGTGCCTGTGACTAGGCTGCAGGGGGAAGGTAAAGACCAGCAACAGCTTTCAGGGCTGCCACCTTCCGTGTGGGACAAGGAGCCGGACGTTTGCCTTTTCGGGAACAGGCTCTGCCGAGGATGCGCACCGTGAGAGATTGCGTCTTTGGGAAAGCAGACATTCCCAGTGCGGTGGGGCCTGTGAATAGGCTGCAGGGGGAAGGTGAAGACCAGCAACAGCTTTCCGGGCTGCCACCTTCCGTGTGGGACAAGGAGCCGGACGTTTGCCTTTTCGGGAACAGGCTCTGCCGAGGATGCGCACCGTGAGATGTTCCTTCTCTGCGCAAGCACAGATCCCCAAACCTGTTGTGCCTGTGAATAGGCTGCAGGGGGAAGGTGAAGACCAGCAACAGCTTTCCGGGCTGCCACCTTCCGTGTGGGACAAGGAGCCGGACGTTTGCCTTTTCGGGAACAGGCTCTGCCGAGGATGCGCACCGTGAGATGTTCCTTCTCTGGGCAAGCACAGATCCCCAAACCTGTTGTGCCTGTGAATAGGCTGCAGGGGGAAGGTGAAGACCAGCAACAGCTTTCCGGGCTGCCACCTTCCGTGTGGGACAAGGAGCCGGACGTTTGCCTTTTCGGGAACAGGCTCTGCCGAGGATGCGCACCGTGAGATGTTCCTTCTCTGGGCAAGCACAGATCCCCAAACCTGTTGTGCCTGTGAATAGGCTGCAGGGGGAAGGTGAAGACCAGCAAGAGCTTTCCGGGCTGCCACCTTCCGTGTGGGACAAGGAGCCGGACGTTTGCCTTTTCGGGAACAGGCTCTGCCGAGGATGCGCACCGTGAGAGATTGCGTCTTTGGGAAAGCAGACATTCCCAGTGCGGTGGTGCCTGTGAATAGGCTGCAGGGGGAAGGTGAAGACCAGCAACAGCTTTCCGGGCTGCCACCTTCCGTGTGGGACAAGGAGCCGGACGTTTGCCTTTTCGGGAACAGGCTCTGCCGAGGATGCGCACCGTGAGATGTTCCTTCTCTGCGCAAGCACAGATCCCCAAACCTGTTGTGCCTGTGAATAGGCTGCAGGGGGAAGGTGAAGACCAGCAACAGCTTTCAGGGCTGCCACCTTCCGTGTGGGACAAGGAGCCGGACGTTTGCCTTTTCGGGAACAGGCTCTGCCGAGGATGCGCACCGTGAGATGTTCCTTCTCTGGGCAAGCACAGATCCCATAAACTGTTGTGCCTGTGACTAGGCTGCAGGGGGAAGGTGAAGACCAGCAACAGCTTTCAGGGCTGCCACCTTCCGTGTGGGACAAGGAGCCGGACGTTTGCCTTTTCGGGAACAGGCTCTGCCGAGGATGCGCACCGTGAGAGATTGCGTCTTTTGGAAAGCAGACATTCCCAGTGCGGTGGTGCCTGTGAATAGGCTGCAGGGGGAAGGTGAAGACCAGCAACAGCTTTCCGGGCTGCCACCTTCCGTGTGGGACAAGGAGCCGGACGTTTGCCTTTTCGGGAACAGGCTCTGCCGAGGATGCGCACCGTGAGATTTCCTTCTCTGGGCAAGCACAGATCCCCAAACCTGTTGTGCCTGTGAATAGGCTGCAGGGGGAAGGTGAAGACCAGCAAGAGCTTTCCGGGCTGCCACCTTCCGTGTGGGACAAGGAGCCGGACGTTTGCCTTTTCGGGAACAGGCTCTGCCGAGGATGCGCACCGTGAGATGTTCCTTCTCTGGGCAAGCACAGATCCCCAAACCTGTTGTGCCTGTGAATAGGCTGCAGGGGGAAGGTGAAGACCAGCAACAGCTTTCCGGGCTGCCACCTTCTGTGTGGGACAAGGAGTCGGACGTTTGCCTTTTCGGGAACAGGCTCTGCCGAGGATGCGCACCGTGAGATGTTCCTTCTCTGGGCAAGCACAGATCCCCAAACCTGTTGTGCCTGTGAATAGGCTGCAGGGGGAAGGTGAAGACCAGCAAGAGCTTTCCGGGCTGCCACCTTCCGTGTGGGACAAGGAGCCGGACGTTTGCCTTTTCAGGAACAGGCTCTGCCGAGGATGCGCACCGTGAGATGTTCCTTCTCTGGGCAAGCACAGATCCCCAAACCTGTTGTGCCTGTGAATAGGCTGCAGGGGGAAGGTGAAGACCAGCAACAGCTTTCCGGGCTGCCACCTTCCGTGTGGGACAAGGAGCCGGACGTTTGCCTTTTCGGGAACAGGCTCTGCCGAGGATGCGCACCGTGAGATGTTCCTTCTCTGGGCAAGCACAGATCCCCAAACCTGTTGTGCCTGTGAATAGGCTGCAGGGGGAAGGTGAAGACCAGCAAGAGCTTTCCGGGCTGCCACCTTCCGTGTGGGACAAGGAGCCGGAGGTTTGCCTTTTCGGGAACAGGCTCTGCCGAGGATGCGCACCGTGAGATGTTCCTTCTCTGGGCAAGCACAGATCCCCAAACCTGTTGTGCCTGTGAATAGGCTGCAGGGGGAAGGTGAAGACCAGCAACAGCTTTCAGGGCTGCCACCTTCCGTGTGGGACAAGGAGCCGGACGTTTGCCTTTTCGGGAACAGGCTCTGCCGAGGATGCGCACCGTGAGAGATTGCGTCTTTTGGAAAGCAGACATTCCCAGTGCGGTTGTGCCTGTGAATAGGCCGCAGGGGGAAGGTGAAGACCAGCAAGAGCTTTCCGGGCTGCCACCTTCCGTGTGGGACAAGGAGCCGGACGTTTGCCTTTTCGGGAACAGGCTCTGCTGAGGATGCGCACCGTGAGATGTTCCTTCTCTGCGCAAGCACAGATCCCCAAACCTGTTGTGCCTGTGAATAGGCTGCAGGGGGAAGGTGAAGACCAGCAACAGCTTTCCGGGCTGCCACCTTCCGTGTGGGACAAGGAGCCGGACGTTTGCCTTTTCGGGAACAGGCTCTGCCGAGGATGCGCACCGTGAGATGTTCCTTCTCTGCGCAAGCACAGATCCCCAAACCTGTTGTGCCTGTGACTAGGCTGCAGGGGGAAGGTGAAGACCAGCAAGAGCTTTCCGGGCTGCCACCTTCCGTGTGGGACAAGGAGCCGGACGTTTGCCTTTTCGGGAACAGGCTCTGCCGAGGATGCGCACCGTGAGATGTTCCTTCTCTGGGCAAGCACAGATCCCAAAACCTGTTGTGCCTGTGAATAGGCTGCAGGGGGAAGGTGAAGACCAGCAAGAGCTTTCCGGGCTGCCACCTTCCGTGTGGGACAAGGAGCCGGACGTTTGCCTTTTCGGGAACAGGCTCTGCCGAGGATGCGCACCGTGAGATGTTCCTTCTCTGGGCAAGCACAGATCCCATAAACTGTTGTGCCTGTGACTAGGCTGCAGGGGGAAGGTGAAGACCAGCAACAGCTTTCAGGGCTGCCACCTTCCGTGTGGGACAAGGAGCCGGACGTTTGCCTTTTCGGGAACAGGCTCTGCCGAGGATGCGCACCGTGAGAGATTGCGTCTTTTGGAAAGCAGACATTCCCAGTGCGGTGGTGCCTGTGAATAGGCTGCAGGGGGAAGGTGAAGACCAGCAACAGCTTTCAGGGCTGCCACCTTCCGTGTGGGACAAGGAGCCGGACGTTTGCCTTTTCGGGAACAGGCTCTGCCGAGGATGCGCACCGTGAGATGTTCCTTCTCTGGGCAAGCACAGATCCCCAAACCTGTTGTGCCTGTGAATAGGCTGCAGGGGGAAGGTGAAGACCAGCAAGAGCTTTCCGGGCTGCCACCTTCCGTGTGGGACAAGGAGCCGGACGTTTGCCTTTTCGGGAACAGGCTCTGCCGAGGATGCGCACCGTGAGATGTTCCTTCTCTGGGCAAGCACAGATCCCAAAACCTGTTGTGCCTGTGAATAGGCTGCAGGGGGAAGGTGAAGACCAGCAACAGCTTTCCGGGCTGCCACCTTCCGTGTGGGACAAGGAGCCGGACGTTTGCCTTTTCGGGAACAGGCTCTGCCGAGGATGCGCACCGTAAGATGTTCCTTCTCTGGGCAAGCACAGATCCCCAAACCTGTTGTGCCTGTGAATAGGCTGCAGGGGGAAGGTGAAGACCAGCAACAGCTTTCAGGGCTGCCACCATCCGTGTGGGACAAGGAGCCGGACGTTTGCCTTTTCGGGAACAGGCTCTGCCGAGGATGCGCACCGTGAGATGTTCCTTCTCTGGGCAAGCACAGATCCCCAAACCTGTTGTGCCTGTGAATAGGCTGCAGGGGGAAGGTGAAGACCAGCAACAGCTTTCAGGGCTGCCACCTTCCGTGTGGGACAAGGAGCCGGAGGTTTGCCTTTTCGGGAACAGGCTCTGCCGAGGATGCGCACCGTGAGATGTTCCTTCTCTGGGCAAGCACAGATCCCCAAACCTGTTGTGCCTGTGAATAGGCTGCAGGGGGAAGGTGAAGACCAGCAACAGCTTTCCGGGCTGCCACCTTCCGTGTGGGACAAGGAGCCGGACGTTTGCCTTTTCGGGAACAGGCTCTGCCGAGGATGCGCACCGTGAGATGTTCCTTCTCTGGGCAAGCACAGATCCCATAAACTGTTGTGCCTGTGACTAGGCTGCAGGGGGAAGGTAAAGACCAGCAACAGCTTTCCGGGCTGCCACCTTCCGTGTGGGACAAGGAGCCGGACGTTTGCCTTTTCGGGAACAGGCTCTGCCGAGGATGCGCACCGTGAGAGATTGCGTCTTTGGGAAAGCAGACATTCCCAGTGCGGTGGTGCCTGTGAATAGGCTGCAGGGGGAAGGTGAAGACCAGCAACAGCTTTCCGGGCTGCCACCTTCCGTGTGGGACAAGGAGCCGGACGTTTGCCTTTTCGGGAACAGGCTCTGCCGAGGATGCGCACCGTGAGATGTTCCTTCTCTGCGCAAGCACAGATCCCCAAACCTGTTGTGCCTGTGAATAGGCTGCAGGGGGAAGGTGAAGACCAGCAACAGCTTTCCGGGCTGCCACCTTCCGTGTGGGACAAGGAGCCGGAGGTTTGCCTTTTCGGGAACAGGCTCTGCCGAGGATGCGCACCGTGAGATGTTCCTTCTCTGGGCAAGCACAGATCCCCAAACCTGTTGTGCCTGTGAATAGGCTGCAGGGGGAAGGTGAAGACCAGCAAGAGCTTTCCGGGCTGCCACCTTCCGTGTGGGACAAGGAGCCGGACGTTTGCCTTTTCGGGAACAGGCTCTGCCGAGGATGCGCACCGTGAGATGTTCCTTCTCTGGGCAAGCACAGATCCCCAAACCTGTTGTGCCTGTGAATAGGCTGCAGGGGGAAGGTGAAGACCAGCAACAGCTTTCAGGGCTGCCACCTTCCGTGTGGGACAAGGAGCCGGACGTTTGCCTTTTCGGGAACAGGCTCTGCCGAGGATGCGCACCGTGAGATGTTCCTTCTCTGCGCAAGCACAGATCCCCAAACCTGTTGTGCCTGTGAATAGGCTGCAGGGGGAAGGTGAAGACCAGCAACAGCTTTCAGGGCTGCCACCATCCGTGTGGGACAAGGAGCCGGACGTTTGCCTTTTCGGGAACAGGCTCTGCCGAGGATGCGCACCGTGAGATGTTCCTTCTCTGGGCAAGCACAGATCCCCAAACCTGTTGTGCCTGTGAATAGGCTGCAGGGGGAAGGTGAAGACCAGCAACAGCTTTCCGGGCTGCCACCTTCCGTGTGGGACAAGGAGCCGGACGTTTGCCTTTTCGGGAACAGGCTCTGCCGAGGATGCGCACCGTGAGATGTTCCTTCTCTGGGCAAGCACAGATCCCATAAACTGTTGTGCCTGTGACTAGGCTGCAGGGGGAAGGTAAAGACCAGCAACAGCTTTCAGGGCTGCCACCTTCCGTGTGGGACAAGGAGCCGGACGTTTGCCTTTTCGGGAACAGGCTCTGCCGAGGATGCGCACCGTGAGAGATTGCGTGTTTGGGAAAGCAGACATTCCCAGTGCGGTGGTGCCTGTGACTAGGCTGCAGGGGGAAGGTGAAGACCAGCAAGAGCTTTCCGGGCTGCCACCTTCCGTGTGGGACAAGGAGCCGGAGGTTTGCCTTTTCGGGAACAGGCTCTGCCGAGGATGCGCACCGTGAGATGTTCCTTCTCTGCGCAAGCACAGATCCCCAAACCTGTTGTGCCTGTGAATAGGCTGCAGGGGGAAGGTGAAGACCAGCAAGAGCTTTCCGGGCTGCCACCTTCCGTGTGGGACAAGGAGCCGGACGTTTGCCTTTTTGGGAACAGGCTCTGCCGAGGATGCGCACCGTGAGATGTTCCTTCTCTGGGCAAGCACAGATCCCCAAACCTGTTGTGCCTGTGAATAGGCTGCAGGGGGAAGGTGAAGACCAGCAAGAGCTTTCCGGGCTGCCACCTTCCGTGTGGGACAAGGAGCCGGATGTTTGCCTTTTCGGGAACAGGCTCTGCCGAGGATGCGCACCGTGAGATGTTCCTTCTCTGCGCAAGCAGAGATCCCAAAACCTGTTGTGCCTGTGAATAGGCTGCAGGGGGAAGGTGAAGACCAGCAACAGCTTTCCGGGCTGCCACCTTCCGTGTGGGACAAGGAGCCGGACGTTTGCCTTTTTGGGAACAGGCTCTGCCGAGGATGCGCACCGTGAGATATTCCTTCTCTGGGCAAGCACAGATCCCCAAACCTGTTGTGCCTGTGAATAGGCTGCAGGGGGAAGGTGAAGACCAGCAAGAGCTTTCCGGGCTGCCACCTTCCGTGTGGGACAAGGAGCCGGACGTTTGCCTTTTCGGGAACAGGCTCTGCCGAGGATGCGCACCGTGAGCTGTTCCTTCTCTGGGCAAGCACAGATCCCAAAACCTGTTGTGCCTGTGAATAGGCTGCAGGGGGAAGGTGAAGACCAGCAAGAGCTTTCCGGGCTGCCACCTTCCGTGTGGGACAAGGAGCCGGAGGTTTGCCTTTTCGGGAACAGGCTCTGCCGAGGATGCGCACCGTGAGATGTTCCTTCTCTGGGCAAGCACAGATCCCCAAACCTGTTGTGCCTGTGAATAGGCTGCAGGGGGAAGGTGAAGACCAGCAACAGCTTTCCGGGCTGCCACCTTCCGTGTGGGACAAGGAGCCGGACGTTTGCCTTTTCGGGAACAGGCTCTGCCGAGGATGCGCACCGTGAGATGTTCCTTCTCTGGGCAAGCACAGATCCCCAAACCTGTTGTGCCTGTGAATAGGCTGCAGGGGGAAGGTGAAGACCAGCAACAGCTTTCCGGGCTGCCACCTTCCGTGTGGGACAAGGAGCCGGACGTTTGCCTTTTCGGGAACAGGCTCTGCCGAGGATGCGCACCGTGAGATGTTCCTTCTCTGGGCAAGCACAGATCCCAAAACCTGTTGTGCCTGTGAATAGGCTGCAGGGGGAAGGTGAAGACCAGCAACAGCTTTCCGGGCTGCCACCTTCCGTGTGGGACAAGGAGCCGGACGTTTGCCTTTTCGGGAACAGGCTCTGCCGAGGATGCGCACCGTGAGATGTTCCTTCTCTGCGCAAGCACAGATCCCCAAACCTGTTGTGCCTGTGAATAGGCTGCAGGGGGAAGGTGAAGACCAGCAACAGCTTTCAGGGCTGCCACCATCCGTGTGGGACAAGGAGCCGGACGTTTGCCTTTTCGGGAACAGGCTCTGCCGAGGATGCGCACCGTGAGATGTTCCTTCTCTGGGCAAGCACAGATCCCCAAACCTGTTGTGCCTGTGAATAGGCTGCAGGGGGAAGGTGAAGACCAGCAACAGCTTTCCGGCTGCCACCTTCCGTGTGGGACAAGGAGCCGGAGGTTTGCCTTTTCGGGAACAGGCTCTGCCGAGGATGCGCACCGTGAGATGTTCCTTCTCTGGGCAAGCACAGATCCCATAAACTGTTGTGCCTGTGACTAGGCTGCAGGGGGAAGGTAAAGACCAGCAACAGCTTTCAGGGCTGCCACCTTCCGTGTGGGACAAGGAGCCGGACGTTTGCCTTTTCGGGAACAGGCTCTGCCGAGGATGCGCACCGTGAGAGATTGCGTCTTTGGGAAAGCAGACATTCCCAGTGCGGTGGTGCCTGTGAATAGGCTGCAGGGGGAAGGTGAAGACCAGCAACAGCTTTCCGGGCTGCCACCTTCCGTGTGGGACAAGGAGCCGGACGTTTGCCTTTTCGGGAACAGGCTCTGCCGAGGATGCGCACCGTGAGATGTTCCTTCTCTGCGCAAGCACAGATCCCCAAACCTGTTGTGCCTGTGAATAGGCTGCAGGGGGAAGGTGAAGACCAGCAACAGCTTTCCGGGCTGCCACCTTCCGTGTGGGACAAGGAGCCGGACGTTTGCCTTTTCGGGAACAGGCTCTGCCGAGGATGCGCACCGTGAGATGTTCCTTCTCTGGGCAAGCACAGATCCCCAAACCTGTTGTGCCTGTGAATAGGCTGCAGGGGGAAGGTGAAGACCAGCAACAGCTTTCCGGGCTGCCACCTTCCGTGTGGGACAAGGAGCCGGACGTTTGCCTTTTCGGGAACAGGCTCTGCCGAGGATGCGCACCGTGAGATGTTCCTTCTCTGGGCAAGCACAGATCCCCAAACCTGTTGTGCCTGTGAATAGGCTGCAGGGGGAAGGTGAAGACCAGCAACAGCTTTCCGGGCTGCCACCTTCCGTGTGGGACAAGGAGCCGGACGTTTGCCTTTTCGGGAACAGGGTCTGCCGAGGATGCGCACCGTGAGATATTCCTTCTCTGGGCAAGCACAGATCCCCAAACCTGTTGTGCCTGTGAATAGGCTGCAGGGGGAAGGTGAAGACCAGCAACAGCTTTCAGGGCTGCCACCTTCCGTGTGGGACAAGGAGCCGGACGTTTGCCTTTTCGGGAACAGGCTCTGCCGAGGATGCGCACCGTGAGAGATTGCGTCTTTGGGAAAGCAGACATTCCCAGTGCGGTGGTGCCTGTGAATAGGCTGCAGGGGGAAGGTGAAGACCAGCAACAGCTTTCCGGGCTGCCACCTTCCGTGTGGGACAAGGAGCCGGACGTTTGCCTTTTCGGGAACAGGCTCTGCCGAGGATGCGCACCGTGAGATGTTCCTTCTGTGGGCAAGCAGAGATCCCCAAACCTGTTGTGCCTGTGAATAGGCTGCAGGGGGAAGGTGAAGACCAGCAAGAGCTTTCCGGGCTGCCACCTTCCGTGTGGGACAAGGAGCCGGACGTTTGCCTTTTCGGGAACAGGCTCTGCCGAGGATGCGCACCGTGAGAGATTGCGTCTTTGGAAAAGCAGAGATTCCCAGTGCGGTGGTGCCTGTGAATAGGCTGCAGGGGGAAGGTGAAGACCAGCAAGAGCTTTCCGGGCTGCCACCTTCCGTGTGGGACAAGGAGCCGGACGTTTGCCTTTTCGGGAACAGGCTCTGCCGAGGATGCGCACCGTGAGATGTTCCTTCTCTGGGCAAGCACAGATCCCCAAACCTGTTGTGCCTGTGAATAGGCTGCAGGGGGAAGGTGAAGACCAGCAACAGCTTTCAGGGCTGCCACCTTCCGTGTGGGACAAGGAGCCGGACGTTTGCCTTTTCGGGAACAGGCTCTGCCGAGGATGCGCACCGTGAGAGATTGCGTCTTTGGGAAAGCAGACATTCCCAGTGCGGTGGTGCCTGTGAATAGGCTGCAGGGGGAAGGTGAAGACCAGCAACAGCTTTCCGGGCTGCCACCTTCCGTGTGGGACAAGGAGCCGGAGGTTTGCCTTTTCGGGAACAGGCTCTGCCGAGGATGCGCACCGTGAGATGTTCCTTCTCTGGGCAAGCACAGATCCCATAAACTGTTGTGCCTGTGAATAGGCTGCAGGGGGAAGGTGAAGACCAGCAACAGCTTTCCGGGCTGCCACCTTCCGTGCGGGACAAGGAGCCGGACGTTTGCCTTTTCGGGAACAGGCTCTGCCGAGGATGCGCACCGTGAGAGATTGCGTCTTTGGGAAAGCAGACATTCCCAGTGCGGTGGTGCCTGTGAATAGGCTGCAGGGGGAAGGTGAAGACCAGCAACAGCTTTCCGGGCTGCCACCTTCCGTGTGGGACAAGGAGCCGGACGTTTGCCTTTTCGGGAACAGGCTCTGCCGAGGATGCGCACCGTGAGATGTTCCTTCTCTGGGCAAGCACAGATCCCCAAACCTGTTGTGCCTGTGAATAGGCTGCAGGGGGAAGGTGAAGACCAGCAACAGCTTTCCGGGCTGCCACCTTCCGTGTGGGACAAGGAGCCGGACGTTTGCCTTTTCGGGAACAGGCTCTGCCGAGGATGCGCACCGTGAGATGTTCCTTCTCTGGGCAAGCACAGATCCCCAAACCTGTTGTGCCTGTGAATAGGCTGCAGGGGGAAGGTGAAGACCAGCAACAGCTTTCCGGGCTGCCACCTTCCGTGTGGGACAAGGAGCCGGACGTTTGCCTTTTCGGGAACAGGCTCTGCCGAGGATGCGCACCGTGAGATGTTCCTTCTCTGGGCAAGCACAGATCCCCAAACCTGTTGTGCCTGTGAATAGGCTGCAGGGGGAAGGTGAAGACGAGCAACAGCTTTCCGGGCTGCCACCTTCCGTGTGGGACAAGGAGCCGGACGTTTGCCTTTTCGGGAACAGGCTCTGCCGAGGATGCGCACCGTGAGATGTTCCTTCTCTGGGCAAGCACAGATCCCCAAACCTGTTGTGCCTGTGAATAGGCTGCAGGGGGAAGGTGAAGACCAGCAACAGCTTTCCGGGCTGCCACCTTCCGTGTGGGACAAGGAGCCGGACGTTTGCCTTTTCGGGAACAGGCTCTGCCGAGGATGCGCACCGTGAGATGTTCCTTCTCTGCGCAAGCACAGATCCCCAAACCTGTTGTGCCTGTGAATAGGCTGCAGGGGGAAGGTGAAGACCAGCAAGAGCTTTCCGGGCTGCCACCTTCCGTGTGGGACAAGGAGCCGGACGTTTGCCTTTTCGGGAACAGGCTCTGCCGAGGATGCGCACCGTGAGATGTTCCTTCTCTGCGCAAGCACAGATCCCCAAACCTGTTGTGCCTGTGAATAGGCTGCAGGGGGAAGGTGAAGACCAGCAACAGCTTTCCGGGCTGCCACCTTCCGTGTGGGACAAGGAGCCGGACGTTTGCCTTTTCGGGAACAGGCTCTGCCGAGGATGCGCACCGTGAGATGTTCCTTCTCTGCGCAAGCACAGATCCCCAAACCTGTTGTGCCTGTGAATAGGCTGCAGGGGGAAGGTGAAGACCAGCAACAGCTTTCCGGGCTGCCACCTTCCGTGTGGGACAAGGAGCCGGACGTTTGCCTTTTCGGGAACAGGCTCTGCCGAGGATGCGCACCGTGAGATGTTCCTTCTCTGCGCAAGCACAGATCCCCAAACCTGTTGTGCCTGTGAATAGGCTGCAGGGGGAAGGTGAAGACCAGCAACAGCTTTCCGGGCTGCCACCTTCCGTGTGGGACAAGGAGCCGGAGGTTTGCCTTTTCGGGAACAGGCTCTGCCGAGGATGCGCACCGTGAGAGATTGCGTCTTTGGGAAAGCAGACATTCCCAGTGCGGTGGTGCCTGTGAATAGGCTGCAGGGGGAAGGTGAAGACCAGCAACAGCTTTCCGGGCTGCCACCTTCCGTGTGGGACAAGGAGCCGGACGTTTGCCTTTTCGGGAGCAGGCTCTGCCGAGGATGCGCACCGTGAGATGTTCCTTCTCTGGGCAAGCACAGATCCCCAAACCTGTTGTGCCTGTGAATAGGCTGCAGGGGGAAGGTGAAGACCAGCAACAGCTTTCCGGGCTGCCACCTTCCGTGTGGGACAAGGAGCCGGAGGTTTGCCTTTTCGGGAACAGGCTCTGCCGAGGATGCGCACCGTGAGATATTCCTTCTCTGGGCAAGCACAGATCCCCAAACCTGTTGTGCCTGTGAATAGGCTGCAGGGGGAAGGTGAAGACCAGCAACAGCTTTCCGGGCTGCCACCTTCCGTGTGGGACAAGGAGCCGGACGTTTGCCTTTTCGGGAACAGGCTCTGCCGAGGATGCGCACCGTGAGATGTTCCTTCTCTGGGCAAGCACAGATCCCCAAACCTGTTGTGCCTGTGAATAGGCTGCAGGGGGAAGGTGAAGAGCAGCAACAGCTTTCCGGGCTGCCACCTTCCGTGTGGGACAAGGAGCCGGACGTTTGCCTTTTCGGGAACAGGCTCTGCCGAGGATGCGCACCGTGAGATGTTCCTTCTCTGGGCAAGCACAGATCCCCAAACCTGTTGTGCCTGTGAATAGGCTGCAGGGGGAAGGTGAAGACCAGCAACAGCTTTCCGGGCTGCCACCTTCCGTGTGGGACAAGGAGCCGGACGTTTGCCTTTTCGGGAACAGGCTCTGCCGAGGATGCGCACCGTGAGATGTTCCTTCTCTGGGCAAGCACAGATCCCCAAACCTGTTGTGCCTGTGAATAGGCTGCAGGGGGAAGGTGAAGACCAGCAAGAGCTTTCAGGGCTGCCACCTTCCGTGTGGGACAAGGAGCCGGACGTTTGCCTTTTCGGGAACAGGCTCTGCCGAGGATGCGCACCGTGAGATGTTCCTTCTCTGGGCAAGCACAGATCCCCAAACCTGTTGTGCCTGTGAATAGGCTGCAGGGGGAAGGTGAAGACCAGCAACAGCTTTCCGGGCTGCCACCTTCCGTGTGGGACAAGGAGCCGGAGGTTTGCCTTTTCGGGAACAGGCTCTGCCGAGGATGCGCACCGTGAGATGTTCCTTCTCTGCGCAAGCACAGATCCCCAAACCTGTTGTGCCTGTGACTAGGCTGCAGGGGGAAGGTGAAGACCAGCAACAGCTTTCCGGGCTGCCACCTTCCGTGTGGGACAAGGAGCCGGACGTTTGCCTTTTCGGGAACAGGCTCTGCCGAGGATGCGCACCGTGAGAGATTGCGTCTTTGGGAAAGCAGACATTCCCAGTGCGGTGGTGCCTGTGAATAGGCTGCAGGGGGAAGGTGAAGACCAGCAACAGCTTTCCGGGCTGCCACCTTCCGTGTGGGACAAGGAGCCGGACGTTTGCCTTTTCGGGAACAGGCTCTGCCGAGGATGCGCACCGTGAGATATTCCTTCTCTGCGCAAGCACAGATCCCCAAACCTGTTGTGCCTGTGAATAGGCTGCAGGGGGAAGGTGAAGACCAGCAAGAGCTTTCCGGGCTGCCACCTTCCGTGTGGGACAAGGAGCCGGACGTTTGCCTTTTCGGGAACAGGCTCTGCCGAGGATGCGCACCGTGAGATGTTCCTTCTCTGGGCAAGCACAGATCCCCAAACCTGTTGTGCCTGTGAATAGGCTGCAGGGGGAAGGTGAAGACCAGCAAGAGCTTTCCGGGCTGCCACCTTCCGTGTGGGACAAGGAGCCGGACGTTTGCCTTTTCGGGAACAGGCTCTGCCGAGGATGCGCACCGTGAGATGTTCCTTCTCTGGGCAAGCACAGATCCCCAAACCTGTTGTGCCTGTGAATAGGCTGCAGGGGGAAGGTGAAGACCAGCAACAGCTTTCCGGGCTGCCACCTTCCGTGTGGGACAAGGAGCCGGAGGTTTGCCTTTTCGGGAACAGGCTCTGCCGAGGATGCGCACCGTGAGATATTCCTTCTCTGGGCAAGCACAGATCCCCAAACCTGTTGTGCCTGTGAATAGGCTGCAGGGGGAAGGTGAAGACCAGCAAGAGCTTTCCGGGCTGCCACCTTCCGTGTGGGACAAGGAGCCGGAGGTTTGCCTTTTCGGGAACAGGCTCTGCCGAGGATGTGCACCGTGAGAGATTGCGTCTTTGGGAAAGCAGACATTCCCAGTGCGGTGGTGCCTGTGAATAGGCTGCAGGGGGAAGGTGAAGACCAGCAACAGCTTTCAGGGCTGCCACCTTCCGTGTGGGACAAGGAGCCGGACGTTTGCCTTTTCGGGAACAGGCTCTGCCGAGGATGCGCACCGTGAGATGTTCCTTCTCTGGGCAAGCACAGATCCCCAAACCTGTTGTGCCTGTGAATAGGCTGCAGGGGGAAGGTGAAGACCAGCAAGAGCTTTCAGGGCTGCCACCTTCCGTGTGGGACAAGGAGCCGGACGTTTGCCTTTTCGGGAACAGGCGCTGCCGAGGATGCGCACCGTGAGAGATTGCGTCTTTGGAAAAGCAGAGATTCCCAGTGCGGTGGTGCCTGTGAATAGGCTGCAGGGGGAAGGTGAAGACCAGCAAGAGCTTTCCGGGCTGCCACCTTCCGTGTGGGACAAGGAGCCGGACGTTTGCCTTTTCGGGAACAGGCTCTGCCGAGGATGCGCACCGTGAGATGTTCCTTCTCTGGGCAAGCACAGATCCCCAAACCTGTTGTGCCTGTGACTAGGCTGCAGGGGGAAGGTGAAGACCAGCAACAGCTTTCCGGGCTGCCACCTTCCGTGTGGGACAAGGAGCCGGACGTTTGCCTTTTCGGGAACAGGCTCTGCCGAGGATGCGCACCGTGAGATGTTCCTTCTCTGGGCAAGCACAGATCCCCAAACCTGTTGTGCCTGTGAATAGGCTGCAGGGGGAAGGTGAAGACCAGCAACAGCTTTCCGGGCTGCCACCATCCGTGTGGGACAAGGAGCCGGACGTTTGCCTTTTCGGGAACAGGCTCTGCCGAGGATGCGCACCGTGAGATGTTCCTTCTCTGGGCAAGCACAGATCCCCAAACCTGTTGTGCCTGTGAATAGGCTGCAGGGGGAAGGTGAAGACCAGCAACAGCTTTCAGGTCTGCCACCTTCCGTGTGGGACAAGGAGCCGGACGTTTGCCTTTTCGGGAACAGGCTCTGCCGAGGATGCGCACCGTGAGATGTTCCTTCTCTGGGCAAGCACAGATCCCCAAACCTGTTGTGCCTGTGAATAGGCTGCAGGGGGAAGGTGAAGACCAGCAACAGCTTTCCGGGCTGCCACCTTCCGTGTGGGACAAGGAGCCGGACGTTTGCCTTTTCGGGAACAGGCTCTGCCGAGGATGCGCACCGTGAGATGTTCCTTCTCTGGGCAAGCACAGATCCCATAAACTGTTGTGCCTGTGACTAGGCTGCAGGGGGAAGGTAAAGACCAGCAACAGCTTTCAGGGCTGCCACCTTCCGTGTGGGACAAGGAGCCGGACGTTTGCCTTTTCGGGAACAGGCTCTGCCGAGGATGCGCACCGTGAGAGATTGCGTCTTTGGGAAAGCAGACATTCCCAGTGCGGTGGTGCCTGTGAATAGGCTGCAGGGGGAAGGTGAAGACCAGCAACAGCTTTCCGGGCTGCCACCTTCCGTGTGGGACAAGGAGCCGGACGTTTGCCTTTTCGGGAACAGGCTCTGCCGAGGATGCGCACCGTGAGATGTTCCTTCTCTGGGCAAGCACAGATCCCCAAACCTGTTGTGCCTGTGAATAGGCTGCAGGGGGAAGGTGAAGACCAGCAACAGCTTTCCGGGCTGCCACCTTCCGTGTGGGACAAGGAGCCGGACGTTTGCCTTTTCGGGAACAGGCTCTGCCGAGGATGCGCACCGTGAGATGTTCCTTCTCTGGGCAAGCACAGATCCCATAAACTGTTGTGCCTGTGACTAGGCTGCAGGGGGAAGGTAAAGACCAGCAAGAGCTTTCAGGGCTGCCACCTTCCGTGTGGGACAAGGAGCCGGACGTTTGCCTTTTCGGGAACAGGCTCTGCCGAGGATGCGCACCGTGAGAGATTGCGTCTTTGGGAAAGCAGACATTCCCAGTGCGGTGGTAACTGTGAATAGGCTGCAGGGGGAAGGTGAAGACCAGCAAGAGCTTTCCAGGCTGCCACCTTCCGTGTGGGACAAGGAGCCGGACGTTTGCCTTTTCGGGAACAGGCTCTGCCGAGGATGCGCACCGTGAGATGTTCCTTCTCTGGGCAAGCACAGATCCCCAAACCTGTTGTGCCTGTGAATAGGCTGCAGGGGGAAGGTGAAGACCAGCAAGAGCTTTCCGGGCTGCCACCTTCCGTGTGGGACAAGGAGCCGGACGTTTGCCTTTTCGGGAACAGGCTCTGCCGAGGATGCGCACCGTGAGAGATTGCGTCTTTGGAAAAGCAGAGATTCCCAGTGCGGTGGTGCCTGTGAATAGGCTGCAGGGGGAAGGTGAAGACCAGCAACAGCTTTCCGGGCTGCCACCTTCCGTGTGGGACAAGGAGCCGGACGTTTGCCTTTTCGGGAACAGGCTCTGCCGAGGATGCGCACCGTGAGATGTTCCTTCTCTGCGCAAGCACAGATCCCCAAACCTGTTGTGCCTGTGAATAGGCTGCAGGGGGAAGGTGAAGACCAGCAACAGTTTTCAGGGCTGCCACCTTCCGTGTGGGACAAGGAGCCGGACGTTTGCCTTTTCGGGAACAGGCTCTGCCGAGGATGCGCACCGTGAGATGTTCCTTCTCTGGGCAAGCACAGATCCCCAAACCTGTTGTGCCTGTGAATAGGCTGCAGGGGGAAGGTGAAGACCAGCAACAGCTTTCAGGGCTGCCACCTTCCGTGTGGGACAAGGAGCCGGACGTTTGCCTTTTCGGGAACAGGCTCTGCCGAGGATGCGCACTGTGAGATGTTCCTTCTCTGGGCAAGCACAGATCCCCAAACCTGTTGTGCCTGTGAATAGGCTGCAGGGGGAAGGTGAAGACCAGCAACAGCTTTCCGGGCTGCCACCTTCCGTGTGGGACAAGGAGCCGGACGTTTGCCTTTTCGGGAACAGGCTCTGCCGAGGATGCGCACCATGAGATGTTCCTTCTCTGGGCAAGCACAGATCCCATAAACTGTTGTGCCTGTGACTAGGCTGCAGGGGGAAGGTAAAGACCAGCAAGAGCTTTCAGGGCTGCCACCTTCCGTGTGGGACAAGGAGCCGGACGTTTGCCTTTTCGGGAACAGGCTCTGCCGAGGATGCGCACCGTGAGAGATTGCGTCTTTGGGAAAGCAGACATTCCCAGTGCGGTGGTAACTGTGAATAGGCTGCAGGGGGAAGGTGAAGACCAGCAAGAGCTTTCCGGGCTGCCACCTTCCGTGTGGGACAAGGAGCCGGACGTTTGCCTTTTCGGGAACAGGCTCTGCCGAGGATGCGCACCGTGAGATGTTCCTTCTCTGGGCAAGCACAGATCCCAAAACCTGTTGTGCCTGTGAATAGGCTGCAGGGGGAAGGTGAAGACCACCAAGAGCTTTCCGGGCTGCCACCTTCCGTGTGGGACAAGGAGCCGGAGGTTTGCCTTTTCGGGAACAGGCTCTGCCGAGGATGCGCACCGTGAGATATTCCTTCTCTGGGCAAGCACAGATCCCAAAACCTGTTGTGCCTGTGAATAGGCTGCAGGGGGAAGGTGAAGACCAGCAACAGCTTTCCGGGCTGCCACCTTCCGTGTGGGACAAGGAGCCGGACGTTTGCCTTTTCGGGAACAGGCTCTGCCGAGGATGTGCACCGTGAGAGATTGCGTCTTTGGGAAAGCAGACATTCCCAGTGCGGTGGTGCCTGTGAATAGGCTGCAGGGGGAAGGTGAAGACCAGCAAGAGCTTTCCGGGCTGCCACCTTCCGTGTGGGACAAGGAGCCGGACGTTTGCCTTTTCGGGAACAGGCTCTGCCGAGGATGCGCACCGTGAGATGTTCCTTCTCTGGGCAAGCACAGATCCCCAAACCTCTTGTGCCTGTGAATAGGCTGCAGGGGGAAGGTGAAGACCAGCAAGAGCTTTCCGGGCTGCCACCTTCCGTGTGGGACAAGGAGCCGGAGGTTTGCCTTTTCGGGAACAGGCTCTGCCGAGGATGCGCACCGTGAGATGTTCCTTCTCTGGGCAAGCAGAGATCCCAAAACCTGTTGTGCCTGTCAATAGGCTGCAGGGGGAAGGTGAAGACCAGCAAGAGCTTTCCGGGCTGCCACCTTCCGTGTGGGACAAGGAGCCGGACGTTTGCCTTTTCGGGAACAGGCTCTGCCGAGGATGCGCACCGTGAGATGTTCCTTCTCTGGGCAAGCACAGATCCCCAAACCTGTTGTGCCTGTGAATAGGCTGCAGGGGGAAGGTGAAGACCAGCAAGAGCTTTCCGGGCTGCCACCTTCCGTGTGGGACAAGGAGCCGGACGTTTGCCTTTTCGGGAACAGGCTCTGCCGAGGATGCGCACCGTGAGATGTTCCTTCTCTGGGCAAGCAGAGATCCCAAAACCTGTTGTGCCTGTGAATAGGCTGCAGGGGGAAGGTGAAGACCAGCAAGAGCTTTCCGGGCTGCCACCTTCCGTGTGGGACAAGGAGCCGGAGGTTTGCCTTTTTGGGAACAGGCTCTGCCGAGGATGCGCACCGTGAGATGTTCCTTCTCTGGGCAAGCACAGATCCCAAAACCTGTTGTGCCTGTGAATAGGCTGCAGGGGGAAGGTGAAGACCAGCAAGAGCTTTCCGGGCTGCCACCTTCCGTGTGGGACAAGGAGCCGGACGTTTGCCTTTTCGGGAACAGGCTCTGCCGAGGATGCGCACCGTGAGATGTTCCTTCTCTGGGCAAGCACAGATCCCCAAACCTGTTGTGCCTGTGAATAGGCTGCAGGGGGAAGGTGAAGACCAGCAACAGCTTTCCGGGCTGCCACCTTCCGTGTGGGACAAGGAGCCGGACGTTTGCCTTTTCGGGAACAGGCTCTGCCGAGGATGCGCACCGTGAGATGTTCCTTCTCTGGGCAAGCACAGATCCCCAAACCTGTTGTGCCTGTGAATAGGCTGCAGGGGGAAGGTAAAGACCAGCAACAGCTTTCCGGGCTGCCACCTTCCGTGTGGGACAAGGAGCCGGACATTTGCCTTTTCGGGAACAGGCTCTGCCGAGGATGCGCACCGTGAGATGTTCCTTCTCTGGGCAAGCACAGATCCCCAAACCTGTTGTGCCTGTGAATAGGCTGCAGGGGGAAGGTGAAGACCAGCAACAGCTTTCAGGGCTGCCACCTTCCGTGTGGGACAA
Organism: Haliaeetus albicilla; assembly: GCF_947461875.1. Lineage (NCBI taxonomy): Eukaryota > Metazoa > Chordata > Aves > Accipitriformes > Accipitridae > Haliaeetus > Haliaeetus albicilla. The sequence goes on from NW_027212563.1 coordinate 174,804, forward strand.
GGAGCCGGACGTTTGCCTTTTCGGGAACAGGCTCTGCCGAGGATGCGCACCGTGAGAGATTGCGTCTTTGGGAAAGCAGACATTCCCAGTGCGGTGGTGCCTGTGAATAGGCTGCAGGGGGAAGGTGAAGACCAGCAACAGCTTTCCGGGCTGCCACCTTCCGTGTGGGACAAGGAGCCGGACGTTTGCCTTTTCGGGAACAGGCTCTGCCGAGGATGCGCACCGTGAGATGTTCCTTCTCTGGGCAAGCACAGATCTCAAAACCTGTTGTGCCTGTGAATAGGTGCAGGGGGAAGGTGAAGACCAGCAACAGCTTTCCGGGCTGCCACCTTCCGTGTGGGACAAGGAGCCGGACGTTTGCCTTTTCGGGAACAGGCTCTGCCGAGGATGCGCACCGTGAGATGTTCCTTCTCTGGGCAAGCACAGATCCCAAAACCTGTTGTGCCTGTGAATAGGCTGCAGGGGGAAGGTGAAGACCAGCAACAGCTTTCCGGGCTGCCACCTTCCGTGTGGGACAAGGAGCCGGAGGTTTGCCTTTTCGGGAACAGGCTCTGCCGAGGATGCGCACCGTGAGATGTTCCTTCTCTGGGCAAGCACAGATCCCCAAACCTGTTGTGCCTGTGAATAGGCTGCAGGGGGAAGGTGAAGACCAGCAACAGCTTTCCGGGCTGCCACCTTCCGTGTGGGACAAGGAGCCAGACGTTTGCCTTTTCGGGAACAGGCTCTGCCGAGGATGCGCACCGTGAGATATTCCTTCTCTGGGCAAGCACAGATCCCCAAACCTGTTGTGCCTGTGAATAGGCTGCAGGGGGAAGGTGAAGACCAGCAACAGCTTTCCGGGCTGCCACCTTCCGTGTGGGACAAGGAGCCGGAGGTTTGCCTTTTCGGGAACAGGCTCTGCCGAGGATGTGCACCGTGAGAGATTGCGTCTTTGGGAAAGCAGACATTCCCAGTGCGGTGGTGCCTGTGAATAGGCTGCAGGGGGAAGGTGAAGACCAGCAACAGCTTTCCGGGCTGCCACCTTCCGTGTGGGACAAGGAGCCGGACGTTTGCCTTTTCGGGAACAGGCTCTGCCGAGGATGCGCACCGTGAGATGTTCCTTCTCTGCGCAAGCACAGATCCCCAAACCTGTTGTGCCTGTGAATAGGCTGCAGGGGGAAGGTGAAGACCAGCAAGAGCTTTCAGGGCTGCCACCTTCCGTGTGGGACAAGGAGCCGGACGTTTGCCTTTTCGGGAACAGGCGCTGCCGAGGATGCGCACCGTGAGAGATTGCGTCTTTGGAAAAGCAGAGATTCCCAGTGCGGTGGTGCCTGTGAATAGGCTGCAGGGGGAAGGTGAAGACCAGCAAGAGCTTTCCGGGCTGCCACCTTCCGTGTGGGACAAGGAGCCGGACGTTTGCCTTTTCGGGAACAGGCTCTGCCGAGGATGCGCACCGTGAGATGTTCCTTCTCTGGGCAAGCACAGATCCCCAAACCTGTTGTGCCTGTGAATAGGCTGCAGGGGGAAGGTGAAGACCAGCAACAGCTTTCCGGGCTGCCACCTTCCGTGTGGGACAAGGAGCCGGACGTTTGCCTTTTCGGGAACAGGCTCTGCCGAGGATGCGCACCGTGAGATGTTCCTTCTCTGCGCAAGCACAGATCCCCAAACCTGTTGTGCCTGTGAATAGGCTGCAGGGGGAAGGTGAAGACCAGCAACAGCTTTCCGGGCTGCCACCATCCGTGTGGGACAAGGAGCCGGACGTTTGCCTTTTCGGGAACAGGCTCTGCCGAGGATGCGCACCGTGAGATGTTCCTTCTCTGGGCAAGCACAGATCCCAAAACCTGTTGTGCCTGTGAATAGGCTGCAGGGGGAAGGTGAAGACCAGCAACAGCTTTCAGGTCTGCCACCTTCCGTGTGGGACAAGGAGCCGGACGTTTGCCTTTTCGGGAACAGGCTCTGCCGAGGATGCGCACCGTGAGATGTTCCTTCTCTGGGCAAGCACAGATCCCCAAACCTGTTGTGCCTGTGAATAGGCTGCAGGGGGAAGGTGAAGACCAGCAACAGCTTTCCGGGCTGCCACCTTCCGTGTGGGACAAGGAGCCGGACGTTTGCCTTTTCGGGAACAGGCTCTGCCGAGGATGCGCACCGTGAGATGTTCCTTCTCTGGGCAAGCACAGATCCCATAAACTGTTGTGCCTGTGACTAGGCTGCAGGGGGAAGGTAAAGACCAGCAAGAGCTTTCAGGGCTGCCACCTTCCGTGTGGGACAAGGAGCCGGACGTTTGCCTTTTCGGGAACAGGCTCTGCCGAGGATGCGCACCGTGAGAGATTGCGTCTTTGGGAAAGCAGACATTCCCAGTGCGGTGGTAACTGTGAATAGGCTGCAGGGGGAAGGTGAAGACCAGCAAGAGCTTTCCGGGCTGCCACCTTCCGTGTGGGACAAGGAGCCGGACGTTTGCCTTTTCGGGAACAGGCTCTGCCGAGGATGCGCACCGTGAGATGTTCCTTCTCTGGGCAAGCACAGATCCCCAAACCTGTTGTGCCTGTGAATAGGCTGCAGGGGGAAGGTGAAGACCAGCAAGAGCTTTCCGGGCTGCCACCTTCCGTGTGGGACAAGGAGCCGGACGTTTGCCTTTTCGGGAACAGGCTCTGCCGAGGATGCGCACCGTGAGATGTTCCTTCTCTGGGCAAGCACAGATCCCATAAACTGTTGTGCCTGTGACTAGGCTGCAGGGGGAAGGTAAAGACCAGCAAGAGCTTTCAGGGCTGCCACCTTCCGTGTGGGACAAGGAGCCGGACGTTTGCCTTTTCGGGAACAGGCTCTGCCGAGGATGCGCACCGTGAGAGATTGCGTCTTTGGGAAAGCAGACATTCCCAGTGCGGTGGTAACTGTGAATAGGCTGCAGGGGGAAGGTGAAGACCAGCAAGAGCTTTCCAGGCTGCCACCTTCCGTGTGGGACAAGGAGCCGGACGTTTGCCTTTTCGGGAACAGGCTCTGCCGAGGCTGCGCACCGTGAGATGTTCCTTCTCTGGGCAAGCACAGATCCCCAAACCTGTTGTGCCTGTGAATAGGCTGCAGGGGGAAGGTGAAGACCAGCAAGAGCTTTCCGGGCTGCCACCTTCCGTGTGGGACAAGGAGCCGGACGTTTCCCTTTTCAGGAACAGGCTCTGCCGAGGATGCGCACCGTGAGAGATTGCGTCTTTGGAAAAGCAGAGATTCCCAGTGCGGTGGTGCCTGTGAATAGGCTGCAGGGGGAAGGTGAAGACCAGCAACAGCTTTCCGGGCTGCCACCTTCCGTGTGGGACAAGGAGCCGGAGGTTTGCCTTTTCGGGAACAGGCTCTGCCGAGGATGCGCACCGTGAGATGTTCCTTCTCTGGGCAAGCACAGATCCCCAAACCTGTTGTGCCTGTGAATAGGCTGCAGGGGGAAGGTGAAGACCAGCAACAGCTTTCCGGGCTGCCACCTTCCGTGTGGGACAAGGAGCCGGACGTTTGCCTTTTCGGGAACAGGCTCTGCCGAGGATGCGCACCGTGAGATGTTCCTTCTCTGGGCAAGCACAGATCCCCAAACCTGTTGTGCCTGTGAATAGGCTGCAGGGGGAAGGTGAAGACCAGCAACAGCTTTCCGGGCTGCCACCTTCCGTGTGGGACAAGGAGCCGGACGTTTGCCTTTTCGGGAACAGGCTCTGCCGAGGATGCGCACCGTGAGATGTTCCTTCTCTGGGCAAGCACAGATCCCATAAACTGTTGTGCCTGTGACTAGGCTGCAGGGGGAAGGTAAAGACCAGCAAGAGCTTTCAGGGCTGCCACCTTCCGTGTGGGACAAGGAGCCGGACGTTTGCCTTTTCGGGAACAGGCTCTGCCGAGGATGCGCACCGTGAGAGATTGCGTCTTTGGGAAAGCAGACATTCCCAGTGCGGTGGTAACTGTGAATAGGCTGCAGGGGGAAGGTGAAGACCAGCAACAGCTTTCCGGGCTGCCACCTTCCGTGTGGGACAAGGAGCCGGACGTTTGCCTTTTCGGGAACAGGCTCTGCCGAGGATGCGCACCGTGAGATGTTCCTTCTCTGGGCAAGCACAGATCCCAAAACCTGTTGTGCCTGTGAATAGGCTGCAGGGGGAAGGTGAAGACCAGCAACAGCTTTCCGGGCTGCCACCTTCCGTGTGGGACAAGGAGCCGGACGTTTGCCTTTTCGGGAACAGGCTCTGCCGAGGATGCGCACCGTGAGATATTCCTTCTCTGGGCAAGCACAGATCCCCAAACCTGTTGTGCCTGTGAATAGGCTGCAGGGGGAAGGTGAAGACCAGCAACAGCTTTCCGGGCTGCCACCTTCCGTGTGGGACAAGGAGCCGGACGTTTGCCTTTTCGGGAACAGGCTCTGCCGAGGATGTGCACCGTGAGAGATTGCGTCTTTGGGAAAGCAGACATTCCCAGTGCGGTGGTGCCTGTGAATAGGCTGCAGGGGGAAGGTGAAGACCAGCAACAGCTTTCCGGGCTGCCACCTTCCGTGTGGGACAAGGAGCCGGACGTTTGCCTTTTCGGGAACAGGCTCTGCCGAGGATGCGCACCGTGAGATGTTCCTTCTCTGGGCAAGCACAGATCCCCAAACCTCTTGTGCCTGTGAATAGGCTGCAGGGGGAAGGTGAAGACCAGCAAGAGCTTTCCGGGCTGCCACCTTCCGTGTGGGACAAGGAGCCGGAGGTTTGCCTTTTCGGGAACAGGCTCTGCCGAGGATGCGCACCGTGAGATGTTCCTTCTCTGGGCAAGCAGAGATCCCAAAACCTGTTGTGCCTGTGAATAGGCTGCAGGGGGAAGGTGAAGACCAGCAACAGCTTTCAGGGCTGCCACCTTCCGTGTGGGACAAGGAGCCGGACGTTTGCCTTTTCGGGAACAGGCTCTGCCGAGGATGCGCACCGTGAGATGTTCCTTCTCTGGGCAAGCACAGATCCCCAAACCTGTTGTGCCTGTGAATAGGCTGCAGGGGGAAGGTGAAGACCAGCAAGAGCTTTCCGGGCTGCCACCTTCCGTGTGGGACAAGGAGCCGGACGTTTGCCTTTTCGGGAACAGGCTCTGCCGAGGATGCGCACCGTGAGATGTTCCTTCTCTGCGCAAGCAGAGATCCCCAAACCTGTTGTGCCTGTGAATAGGCTGCAGGGGGAAGGTGAAGACCAGCAAGAGCTTTCCGGGCTGCCACCTTCCGTGTGGGACAAGGAGCCGGAGGTTTGCCTTTTTGGGAACAGGCTCTGCCGAGGATGCGCACCGTGAGATGTTCCTTCTCTGGGCAAGCACAGATCCCCAAACCTGTTGTGCCTGTGAATAGGCTGCAGGGGGAAGGTGAAGACCAGCAAGAGCTTTCCGGGCTGCCACCTTCCGTGTGGGACAAGGAGCCGGACGTTTGCCTTTTCGGGAACAGGCTCTGCCGAGGATGCGCACCGTGAGATGTTCCTTCTCTGCGCAAGCACAGATCCCAAAACCTGTTGTGCCTGTGAATAGGCTGCAGGGGGAAGGTGAAGACCAGCAAGAGCTTTCCGGGCTGCCACCTTCCGTGTGGGACAAGGAGCCGGACGTTTGCCTTTTCGGGAACAGGCTCTGCCGAGGATGCGCACCGTGAGATGTTCCTTCTCTGGGCAAGCACAGATCCCCAAACCTGTTGTGCCTGTGAATAGGCTGCAGGGGGAAGGTGAAGACCAGCAACAGCTTTCCGGGCTGCCACCTTCCGTGTGGGACAAGGAGCCGGACGTTTGCCTTTTCGGGAACAGGCTCTGCCGAGGATGCGCACCGTGAGATGTTCCTTCTCTGGGCAAGCACAGATCCCCAAACCTGTTGTGCCTGTGAATAGGCTGCAGGGGGAAGGTAAAGACCAGCAACAGCTTTCCGGGCTGCCACCTTCCGTGTGGGACAAGGAGCCGGACATTTGCCTTTTCGGGAACAGGCTCTGCCGAGGATGCGCACCGTGAGATGTTCCTTCTCTGGGCAAGCACAGATCCCCAAACCTGTTGTGCCTGTGAATAGGCTGCAGGGGGAAGGTGAAGACCAGCAACAGCTTTCAGGGCTGCCACCTTCCGTGTGGGACAAGGAGCCGGACGTTTGCCTTTTCGGGAACAGGCTCTGCCGAGGATGCGCACCGTGAGAGATTGCGTCTTTGGGAAAGCAGACATTCCCAGTGCGGTGGTGCCTGTGAATAGGCTGCAGGGGGAAGGTGAAGACCAGCAAGAGCTTTCCGGGCTGCCACCTTCCGTGTGGGACAAGGAGCCGGACGTTTGCCTTTTCGGGAACAGGCTCTGCCGAGGATGCGCACCGTGAGATGTTCCTTCTCTGGGCAAGCACAGATCCCCAAACCTGTTGTGCCTGTGAATAGGCTGCAGGGGGAAGGTGAAGACCAGCAAGAGCTTTCCGGGCTGCCACCTTCCGTGTGGGACAAGGAGCCGGACGTTTGCCTTTTCGGGAACAGGCTCTGCCGAGGATGCGCACCGTGAGATGTTCCTTCTCTGGGCAAGCACAGATCCCAAAACCTGTTGTGCCTGTGAATAGGCTGCAGGGGGAAGGTGAAGACCAGCAACAGCTTTCCGGGCTGCCACCTTCCGTGTGGGACAAGGAGCCGGACGTTTGCCTTTTCGGGAACAGGCTCTGCCGAGGATGCGCACCGTGAGATGTTCCTTCTCTGGGCAAGCACAGATCCCAAAACCTGTTGTGCCTGTGAATAGGCTGCAGGGGGAAGGTGAAGACCAGCAACAGCTTTCCGGGCTGCCACCTTCCGTGTGGGACAAGGAGCCGGACGTTTGCCTTTTCGGGAACAGGCTCTGCCGAGGATGCGCACCGTGAGATGTTCCTTCTCTGCGCAAGCACAGATCCCCAAACCTGTTGTGCCTGTGAATAGGCTGCAGGGGGAAGGTGAAGACCAGCAACAGCTTTCAGGGCTGCCACCATCCGTGTGGGACAAGGAGCCGGACGTTTGCCTTTTCGGGAACAGGCTCTGCCGAGGATGCGCACCGTGAGATGTTCCTTCTCTGCGCAAGCACAGATCCCCAAACCTGTTGTGCCTGTGAATAGGCTGCAGGGGGAAGGTGGAGACCAGCAACAGCTTTCCGGCTGCCACCTTCCGTGTGGGACAAGGAGCCGGAGGTTTGCCTTTTCGGGAACAGGCTCTGCCGAGGATGCGCACCGTGAGATGTTCCTTCTCTGGGCAAGCACAGATCCCATAAACTGTTGTGCCTGTGACTAGGCTGCAGGGGGAAGGTAAAGACCAGCAACAGCTTTCAGGGCTGCCACCTTCCGTGTGGGACAAGGAGCCGGACGTTTGCCTTTTCGGGAACAGGCTCTGCCGAGGATGCGCACCGTGAGAGATTGCGTCTTTGGGAAAGCAGACATTCCCAGTGCGGTGGTGCCTGTGAATAGGCTGCAGGGGGAAGGTGAAGACCAGCAACAGCTTTCCGGGCTGCCACCTTCCGTGTGGGACAAGGAGCCGGACGTTTGCCTTTTCGGGAACAGGCTCTGCCGAGGATGCGCACCGTGAGATGTTCCTTCTCTGCGCAAGCACAGATCCCCAAACCTGTTGTGCCTGTGAATAGGCTGCAGGGGGAAGGTGAAGACCAGCAACAGCTTTCCGGGCTGCCACCTTCCGTGTGGGACAAGGAGCCGGACGTTTGCCTTTTCGGGAACAGGCTCTGCCGAGGATGCGCACCGTGAGATGTTCCTTCTCTGGGCAAGCACAGATCCCCAAACCTGTTGTGCCTGTGAATAGGCTGCAGGGGGAAGGTGAAGACCAGCAACAGCTTTCCGGGCTGCCACCTTCCGTGTGGGACAAGGAGCCGGACGTTTGCCTTTTCGGGAACAGGCTCTGCCGAGGATGCGCACCGTGAGATATTCCTTCTCTGGGCAAGCACAGATCCCCAAACCTGTTGTGCCTGTGAATAGGCTGCAGGGGGAAGGTGAAGACCAGCAACAGCTTTCAGGGCTGCCACCTTCCGTGTGGGACAAGGAGCCGGACGTTTGCCTTTTCGGGAACAGGCTCTGCCGAGGATGCGCACCGTGAGAGATTGCGTCTTTGGGAAAGCAGACATTCCCAGTGCGGTGGTGCCTGTGAATAGGCTGCAGGGGGAAGGTGAAGACCAGCAACAGCTTTCCGGGCTGCCACCTTCCGTGTGGGACAAGGAGCCGGACGTTTGCCTTTTCGGGAACAGGCTCTGCCGAGGATGCGCACCGTGAGATGTTCCTTCTCTGGGCAAGCACAGATCCCCAAACCTGTTGTGCCTGTGAATAGGCTGCAGGGGGAAGGTGAAGACGAGCAAGAGCTTTCCGGGCTGCCACCTTCCGTGTGGGACAAGGAGCCGGACGTTTGCCTTTTCGGGAACAGGCTCTGCCGAGGATGCGCACCGTGAGAGATTGCGTCTTTGGAAAAGCAGAGATTCCCAGTGCGGTGGTGCCTGTGAATAGGCTGCAGGGGGAAGGTGAAGACCAGCAAGAGCTTTCCGGGCTGCCACCTTCCGTGTGGGACAAGGAGCCGGACGTTTGCCTTTTCGGGAACAGGCTCTGCCGAGGCTGCGCACCGTGAGATGTTCCTTCTCTGGGCAAGCACAGATCCCCAAACCTGTTGTGCCTGTGAATAGGCTGCAGGGGGAAGGTGAAGACCAGCAACAGCTTTCCGGGCTGCCACCTTCCGTGTGGGACAAGGAGCCGGACGTTTGCCTTTTCGGGAACAGGCTCTGCCGAGGATGCGCACCGTGAGAGATTGCGTCTTTTGGAAAGCAGAGATTCCCAGTGCGGTGGTGCCTGTGAATAGGCTGCAGGGGGAAGGTGAAGACCAGCAACAGCTTTCCGGGCTGCCACCTTCCGTGTGGGACAAGGAGCCGGACGTTTGCCTTTTCGGGAACAGGCTCTGCCGAGGATGCGCACCGTGAGATGTTCCTTCTCTGGGCAAGCACAGATCCCCAAACCTGTTGTGCCTGTGAATAGGCTGCAGGGGGAAGGTGAAGACCAGCAACAGCTTTCCGGGCTGCCACCTTCCGTGTGGGACAAGGAGCCGGACGTTTGCCTTTTCGGGAACAGGCTCTGCCGAGGATGCGCACCGTGAGATGTTCCTTCTCTGGGCAAGCACAGATCCCCAAACCTGTTGTGCCTGTGAATAGGCTGCAGGGGGAAGGTGAAGACCAGCAAGAGCTTTCCGGGCTGCCACCTTCCGTGTGGGACAAGGAGCCGGACGTTTGCCTTTTCGGGAACAGGCTCTGCCGAGGATGCGCACCGTGAGATGTTCCTTCTCTGGGCAAGCACAGATCCCAAAACCTGTTGTGCCTGTGAATAGGCTGCAGGGGGAAGGTGAAGACCAGCAACAGCTTTCCGGGCTGCCACCTTCCGTGTGGGACAAGGAGCCGGACGTTTGCCTTTTCGGGAACAGGCTCTGCCGAGGATGCGCACCGTGAGATGTTCCTTCTCTGGGCAAGCACAGATCCCCAAACCTGTTGTGCCTGTGAATAGGCTGCAGGGGGAAGGTGAAGACCAGCAACAGCTTTCCGGGCTGCCACCTTCCGTGTGGGACAAGGAGCCGGACGTTTGCCTTTTCGGGAACAGGCTCTGCCGAGGATGCGCACCGTGAGATGTTCCTTCTCTGGGCAAGCACAGATCCCCAAACCTGTTGTGCCTGTGACTAGGCTGCAGGGGGAAGGTGAAGACCAGCAACAGCTTTCCGGGCTGCCACCTTCCGTGTGGGACAAGGAGCCGGAGGTTTGCCTTTTCGGGAACAGGCTCTGCCGAGGATGCGCACCGTGAGATGTTCCTTCTCTGGGCAAGCACAGATCCCCAAACCTGTTGTGCCTGTGAATAGGCTGCAGGGGGAAGGTGAAGACCAGCAACAGCTTTCAGGGCTGCCACCTTCCGTGTGGGACAAGGAGCCGGACGTTTGCCTTTTCGGGAACAGGCTCTGCCGAGGATGCGCACCGTGAGATGTTCCTTCTCTGGGCAAGCACAGATCCCCAAACCTGTTGTGCCTGTGAATAGGCTGCAGGGGGAAGGTGAAGACCAGCAAGAGCTTTCCCGGCTGCCACCTTCCGTGTGGGACAAGGAGCCGGACGTTTGCCTTTTCGGGAACAGGCTCTGCCGAGGATGCGCACCGTGAGATGTTCCTTCTCTGCGCAAGCACAGATCCCCAAACCTGTTGTGCCTGTGAATAGGCTGCAGGGGGAAGGTGAAGACCAGCAAGAGCTTTCCGGGCTGCCACCTTCCGTGTGGGACAAGGAGCCGGACGTTTGCCTTTTCGGGAACAGGCTCTGCCGAGGATGCGCACCGTGAGATGTTCCTTCTCTGGGCAAGCACAGATCCCATAAACTGTTGTGCCTGTGACTAGGCTGCAGGGGGAAGGTGAAGACCAGCAAGAGCTTTCCGGGCTGCCACCTTCCGTGTGGGACAAGGAGCCGGACGTTTGCCTTTTCGGGAACAGGCTCTGCCGAGGATGCGCACCGTGAGAGATTGCGTCTTTGGGAAAGCAGACATTCCCAGTGCGGTGGTGCCTGTGAATAGGCTGCAGGGGGAAGGTGAAGACCAGCAACAGCTTTCCGGGCTGCCACCTTCCGTGTGGGACAAGGAGCCGGACGTTTGCCTTTTCGGGAACAGGCTCTGCCGAGGATGCGCACCGTGAGATGTTCCTTCTCTGCGCAAGCACAGATCCCCAAACCTGTTGTGCCTGTGAATAGGCTGCAGGGGGAAGGTGAAGACCAGCAAGAGCTTTCCGGGCTGCCACCTTCCGTGTGGGACAAGGAGCCGGACGTTTGCCTTTTCGGGAACAGGCTCTGCCGAGGATGCGCACCGTGAGATGTTCCTTCTCTGCGCAAGCACAGATCCCCAAACCTGTTGTGCCTGTGAATAGGCTGCAGGGGGAAGGTGAAGACCAGCAACAGCTTTCCGGGCTGCCACCTTCCGTGTGGGACAAGGAGCCGGAGGTTTGCCTTTTCGGGAACAGGCTCTGCCGAGGATGCGCACCGTGAGATGTTCCTTCTCTGGGCAAGCACAGATCCCCAAACCTGTTGTGCCTGTGAATAGGCTGCAGGGGGAAGGTGAAGACCAGCAAGAGCTTTCCGGGCTGCCACCTTCCGTGTGGGACAAGGAGCCGGAGGTTTGCCTTTTCGGGAACAGGCTCTGCCGAGGATGCGCAGCGTGAGATATTCCTTCTCTGGGCAAGCACAGATCCCCAAACCTGTTGTGCCTGTGAATAGGCTGCAGGGGGAAGGTGAAGACCAGCAACAGCTTTCCGGGCTGCCACCTTCCGTGTGGGACAAGGAGCCGGACGTTTGCCTTTTCGGGAACAGGCTCTGCCGAGGATGCGCACCGTGAGAGATTGCGTCTTTGGGAAAGCAGACATTCCCAGTGCGGTGGTAACTGTGAATAGGCTGCAGGGGGAAGGTGAAGACCAGCAACAGCTTTCCGGGCTGCCACCTTCCGTGTGGGACAAGGAGCCGGACGTTTGCCTTTTCGGGAACAGGCTCTGCCGAGGATGCGCACCGTGAGATGTTCCTTCTCTGGGCAAGCACAGATCCCCAAACCTGTTGTGCCTGTGAATAGGCTGCAGGGGGAAGGTGAAGACCAGCAACAGCTTTCCGGGCTGCCACCTTCCGTGTGGGACAAGGAGCCGGACGTTTGCCTTTTCGGGAACAGGCTCTGCCGAGGATGCGCACCGTGAGAGATTGCGTCTTTGGAAAAGCAGAGATTCCCAGTGCGGTGGTGCCTGTGAATAGGCTGCAGGGGGAAGGTGAAGACCAGCAAGAGCTTTCCGGGCTGCCACCTTCCGTGTGGGACAAGGAGCCGGACGTTTGCCTTTTCGGGAACAGGCTCTGCTGAGGATGCGCACCGTGAGATGTTCCTTCTCTGGGCAAGCACAGATCCCCAAACCTGTTGTGCCTGTGAATAGGCTGCAGGGGGAAGGTGAAGACCAGCAACAGCTTTCCGGGCTGCCACCTTCCGTGTGGGACAAGGAGCCGGAGGTTTGCCTTTTCGGGAACAGGCTCTGCCGAGGATGCGCACCGTGAGATGTTCCTTCTCTGGGCAAGCACAGATCCCCAAACCTGTTGTGCCTGTGAATAGGCTGCAGGGGGAAGGTGAAGACCAGCAAGAGCTTTCCGGGCTGCCACCATCCGTGTGGGACAAGGAGCCGGAGGTTTGCCTTTTCGGGAACAGGCTCTGCCGAGGATGCGCACCGTGAGATGTTCCTTCTCTGGGCAAGCACAGATCCCAAAACCTGTTGTGCCTGTGAATAGGCTGCAGGGGGAAGGTGAAGACCAGCAACAGCTTTCCGGGCTGCCACCTTCCGTGTGGGACAAGGAGCCGGACGTTTGCCTTTTCGGGAACAGGCTCTGCCGAGGATGCGCACCGTGAGAGATTGCGTCTTTGGGAAAGCAGACATTCCCAGTGCGGTGGTGCCTGTGAATAGGCTGCAGGGGGAAGGTGAAGACCAGCAAGAGCTTTCCGGGCTGCCACCTTCCGTGTGGGACAAGGAGCCGGACGTTTGCCTTTTCGGGAACAGGCTCTGCCGAGGATGCGCACCGTGAGATGTTCCTTCTCTGGGCAAGCACAGATCCCAAAACCTGTTGTGCCTGTGACTAGGCTGCAGGGGGAAGGTGAAGACCAGCAAGAGCTTTCCGGGCTGCCACCTTCCGTGTGGGACAAGGAGCCGGACGTTTGCCTTTTCGGGAACAGGCTCTGCCGAGGATGCGCACCGTGAGATGTTCCTTCTCTGCGCAAGCACAGATCCCCAAACCTGTTGTGCCTGTGAATAGGCTGCAGGGGGAAGGTGAAGACCAGCAACAGCTTTCCGGGCTGCCACCTTCCGTGTGGGACAAGGAGCCGGAGGTTTGCCTTTTCGGGAACAGGCTCTGCCGAGGATGCGCACCGTGAGATGTTCCTTCTCTGGGCAAGCACAGATCCCATAAACTGTTGTGCCTGTGACTAGGCTGCAGGGGGAAGGTGAAGACCAGCAAGAGCTTTCCGGGCTGCCACCTTCCGTGTGGGACAAGGAGCCGGACGTTTGCCTTTTCGGGAACAGGCTCTGCCGAGGATGCGCACCGTGAGAGATTGCGTCTTTGGGAAAGCAGACATTCCCAGTGCGGTGGTGCCTGTGAATAGGCTGCAGGGGGAAGGTGAAGACCAGCAACAGCTTTCCGGGCTGCCACCTTCCGTGTGGGACAAGGAGCCGGACGTTTGCCTTTTCGGGAACAGGCTCTGCCGAGGATGCGCACCGTGAGATGTTCCTTCTCTGGGCAAGCACAGATCCCCAAACCTGTTGTGCCTGTGAATAGGCTGCAGGGGGAAGGTGAAGTCCAGCAACAGCTTTCAGGGCTGCCACCTTCCGTGTGGGACAAGGAGCCGGAGGTTTGCCTTTTCGGGAACAGGCTCTGCCGAGGATGCGCACCGTGAGATGTTCCTTCTCTGGGCAAGCACAGATCCCCAAACCTGTTGTGCCTGTGAATAGGCTGCAGGGGGAAGGTGAAGACCAGCAAGAGCTTTCCGGGCTGCCACCTTCCGTGTGGGACAAGGAGCCGGAGGTTTGCCTTTTCGGGAACAGGCTCTGCCGAGGATGCGCACCGTGAGATGTTCCTTCTCTGGGCAAGCACAGATCCCCAAACCTGTTGTGCCTGTGAATAGGCTGCAGGGGGAAGGTGAAGACCAGCAACAGCTTTCCGGGCTGCCACCTTCCGTGTGGGACAAGGAGCCGGACGTTTGCCTTTTCGGGAACAGGCTCTGCCGAGGATGCGCACCGTGAGAGATTGCGTCTTTGGGAAAGCAGACATTCCCAGTGCGGTGGTAACTGTGAATAGGCTGCAGGGGGAAGGTGAAGACCAGCAACAGCTTTCCGGGCTGCCACCTTCCGTGTGGGACAAGGAGCCGGACGTTTGCCTTTTCGGGAACAGGCTCTGCCGAGGATGCGCACCGTGAGATGTTCCTTCTCTGGGCAAGCACAGATCCCCAAACCTGTTGTGCCTGTGAATAGGCTGCAGGGGGAAGGTGAAGACCAGCAACAGCTTTCCGGGCTGCCACCTTCCGTGTGGGACAAGGAGCCGGACGTTTGCCTTTTCGGGAACAGGCTCTGCCGAGGATGCGCACCGTGAGAGATTGCGTCTTTGGAAAAGCAGAGATTCCCAGTGCGGTGGTGCCTGTGAATAGGCTGCAGGGGGAAGGTGAAGACCAGCAAGAGCTTTCCGGGCTGCCACCTTCCGTGTGGGACAAGGAGCCGGACGTTTGCCTTTTCGGGAACAGGCTCTGCTGAGGATGCGCACCGTGAGATGTTCCTTCTCTGGGCAAGCACAGATCCCCAAACCTGTTGTGCCTGTGAATAGGCTGCAGGGGGAAGGTGAAGACCAGCAAGAGCTTTCCGGGCTGCCACCTTCCGTGTGGGACAAGGAGCCGGACGTTTGCCTTTTCGGGAACAGGCTCTGCCGAGGATGCGCACCGTGAGATGTTCCTTCTCTGCGCAAGCACAGATCCCCAAACCTGTTGTGCCTGTGAATAGGCTGCAGGGGGAAGGTGAAGACCAGCAAGAGCTTTCCGGGCTGCCACCATCCGTGTGGGACAAGGAGCCGGACGTTTGCCTTTTCGGGAACAGGCTCTGCCGAGGATGCGCACCGTGAGATGTTCCTTCTCTGGGCAAGCACAGATCCCCAAACCTGTTGTGCCTGTGAATAGGCTGCAGGGGGAAGGTGAAGACCAGCAACAGCTTTCAGGGCTGCCACCTTCCGTGTGGGACAAGGAGCCGGAGGTTTGCCTTTTCGGGAACAGGCTCTGCCGAGGATGCGCACCGTGAGATGTTCCTTCTCTGGGCAAGCACAGATCCCCAAACCTGTTGTGCCTGTGAATAGGCTGCAGGGGGAAGGTGAAGACCAGCAACAGCTTTCCGGGCTGCCACCTTCCGTGTGGGACAAGGAGCCGGACGTTTGCCTTTTTGGGAACAGGCTCTGCCGAGGATGCGCACCGTGAGAGATTGCGTCTTTGGGAAAGCAGACATTCCCAGTGCGGTGGTGCCTGTGAATAGGCTGCAGGGGGAAGGTGAAGACCAGCAAGAGCTTTCCGGGCTGCCACCTTCCGTGTGGGACAAGGAGCCGGACGTTTGCCTTTTCGGGAACAGGCTCTGCCGAGGATGCGCACCGTGAGATGTTCCTTCTCTGGGCAAGCAGAGATCCCCAAACCTGTTGTGCCTGTGAATAGGCTGCAGGGGGAAGGTGAAGACCAGCAAGAGCTTTCCGGGCTGCCACCTTCCGTGTGGGACAAGGAGCCGGACGTTTGCCTTTTCGGGAACAGGCTCTGCCGAGGATGCGCACCGTGAGATGTTCCTTCTCTGGGCAAGCACAGATCCCCAAACCTGTTGTGCCTGTGACTAGGCTGCAGGGGGAAGGTGAAGACCAGCAAGAGCTTTCCGGGCTGCCACCTTCCGTGTGGGACAAGGAGCCGGACGTTTGCCTTTTCGGGAACAGGCTCTGCCGAGGATGCGCACCGTGAGAGATTGCGTCTTTGGGAAAGCAGACATTCCCAGTGCGGTGGTGCCTGTGAATAGGCTGCAGGGGGAAGGTGAAGACCAGCAACAGCTTTCCGGGCTGCCACCTTCCGTGTGGGACAAGGAGCCGGACGTTTGCCTTTTCGGGAACAGGCTCTGCCGAGGATGCGCACCGTGAGATGTTCCTTCTCTGCGCAAGCACAGATCCCCAAACCTGTTGTGCCTGTGAATAGGCTGCAGGGGGAAGGTGAAGACCAGCAACAGCTTTCCGGGCTGCCACCTTCCGTGTGGGACAAGGAGCCGGACGTTTGCCTTTTCGGGAACAGGCTCTGCCGAGGATGCGCACCGTGAGATGTTCCTTCTCTGGGCAAGCACAGATCCCCAAACCTGTTGTGCCTGTGAATAGGCTGCAGGGGGAAGGTGAAGACCAGCAACAGCTTTCAGGGCTGCCACATTCCGTGTGGGACAAGGAGCCGGACGTTTGCCTTTTCGGGAACAGGCTCTGCCGAGGATGCGCACCGTGAGATGTTCCTTCTCTGGGCAAGCACAGATCCCCAAACCTGTTGTGCCTGTGAATAGGCTGCAGGGGGAAGGTGAAGACCAGCAAGAGCTTTCCGGGCTGCCACCTTCCGTGTGGGACAAGGAGCCGGAGGTTTGCCTTTTCGGGAACAGGCTCTGCCGAGGATGCGCACCGTGAGATATTCCTTCTCTGGGCAAGCACAGATCCCCAAACCTGTTGTGCCTGTGAATAGGCTGCAGGGGGAAGGTGAAGACCAGCAACAGCTTTCCGGGCTGCCACCTTCCGTGTGGGACAAGGAGCCGGACGTTTGCCTTTTCGGGAACAGGCTCTGCCGAGGATGCGCACCGTGAGAGATTGCGTCTTTGGGAAAGCAGACATTCCCAGTGCGGTGGTAACTGTGAATAGGCTGCAGGGGGAAGGTGAAGACCAGCAACAGCTTTCCGGGCTGCCACCTTCCGTGTGGGACAAGGAGCCGGACGTTTGCCTTTTCGGGAACAGGCTCTGCCGAGGATGCGCACCGTGAGATGTTCCTTCTCTGGGCAAGCACAGATCCCCAAACCTGTTGTGCCTGTGAATAGGCTGCAGGGGGAAGGTGAAGACCAGCAAGAGCTTTCCGGGCTGCCACCTTCCGTGTGGGACAAGGAGCCGGACGTTTGCCTTTTCGGGAACAGGCTCTGCCGAGGATGCGCACCGTGAGAGATTGCGTCTTTGGAAAAGCAGAGATTCCCAGTGCGGTGGTGCCTGTGAATAGGCTGCAGGGGGAAGGTGAAGACCAGCAAGAGCTTTCCGGGCTGCCACCTTCCGTGTGGGACAAGGAGCCGGACGTTTGCCTTTTCGGGAACAGGCTCTGCTGAGGATGCGCACCGTGAGATGTTCCTTCTCTGGGCAAGCACAGATCCCCAAACCTGTTGTGCCTGTGAATAGGCTGCAGGGGGAAGGTGAAGACCAGCAAGAGCTTTCCGGGCTGCCACCTTCCGTGTGGGACAAGGAGCCGGACGTTTGCCTTTTCGGGAACAGGCTCTGCCGAGGATGCGCACCGTGAGATGTTCCTTCTCTGCGCAAGCACAGATCCCCAAACCTGTTGTGCCTGTGAATAGGCTGCAGGGGGAAGGTGAAGACCAGCAAGAGCTTTCCGGGCTGCCACCATCCGTGTGGGACAAGGAGCCGGACGTTTGCCTTTTCGGGAACAGGCTCTGCCGAGGATGCGCACCGTGAGATGTTCCTTCTCTGGGCAAGCACAGATCCCAAAACCTGTTGTGCCTGTGAATAGGCTGCAGGGGGAAGGTGAAGACCAGCAACAGCTTTCCGGGCTGCCACCTTCCGTGTGGGACAAGGAGCCGGACGTTTGCCTTTTCGGGAACAGGCTCTGCCGAGGATGCGCACCGTGAGATGTTCCTTCTCTGGGCAAGCACAGATCCCCAAACCTGTTGTGCCTGTGAATAGGCTGCAGGGGGAAGGTGAAGACCAGCAACAGCTTTCCGGGCTGCCACCTTCCGTGTGGGACAAGGAGCCGGACGTTTGCCTTTTCGGGAACAGGCTCTGCCGAGGATGCGCACCGTGAGATGTTCCTTCTCTGGGCAAGCACAGATCCCATAAACTGTTGTGCCTGTGACTAGGCTGCAGGGGGAAGGTAAAGACCAGCAAGAGCTTTCAGGGCTGCCACCTTCCGTGTGGGACAAGGAGCCGGACGTTTGCCTTTTCGGGAACAGGCTCTGCCGAGGATGCGCACCGTGAGAGATTGCGTCTTTGGGAAAGCAGACATTCCCAGTGCGGTGGTAACTGTGAATAGGCTGCAGGGGGAAGGTGAAGACCAGCAACAGCTTTCCGGGCTGCCACCTTCCGTGTGGGACAAGGAGCCGGACGTTTGCCTTTTCGGGAACAGGCTCTGCCGAGGATGCGTACCGTGAGAGATTGTGTCTTTGGGAAAGCAGACATTCCCAGTGCGGTGGTGCCTGTGAATAGGCTGCAGGGGGAAGGTGAAGACCAGCAACAGCTTTCCGGGCTGCCACCTTCCGTGTGGGACAAGGAGCCGGACGTTTGCCTTTTCGGGAACAGGCTCTGCCGAGGATGCGCACCGTGAGATGTTCCTTCTCTGGGCAAGCACAGATCCCCAAACCTGTTGTGCCTGTGAATAGGCTGCAGGGGGAAGGTGAAGACCAGCAACAGCTTTCCGGGCTGCCACCTTCCGTGTGGGACAAGGAGCCGGACGTTTGCCTTTTCGGGAACAGGCTCTGCCGAGGATGCGCACCGTGAGATGTTCCTTCTCTGGGCAAGCACAGATCCCAAAACCTGTTGTGCCTGTGAATAGGCTGCAGGGGGAAGGTGAAGACCAGCAACAGCTTTCAGGGCTGCCACCTTCCGTGTGGGACAAGGAGCCGGACGTTTGCCTTTTCGGGAACAGGCTCTGCCGAGGATGCGCACCGTGAGATGTTCCTTCTCTGGGCAAGCACAGATCCCCAAACCTGTTGTGCCTGTGAATAGGCTGCAGGGGGAAGGTGAAGACCAGCAAGAGCTTTCAGGGCTGCCACCTTCCGTGTGGGACAAGGAGCCGGACGTTTGCCTTTTCGGGAACAGGCTCTGCCGAGGATGCGCACCGTGAGATGTTCCTTCTCTGCGCAAGCAGAGATCCCAAAACCTGTTGTGCCTGTGAATAGGCTGCAGGGGGAAGGTGAAGACCAGCAACAGCTTTCAGGGCTGCCACCTTCCGTGTGGGACAAGGAGCCGGACGTTTGCCTTTTCGGGAACAGGCTCTGCCGAGGATGCGCACCGTGAGATGTTCCTTCTCTGGGCAAGCACAGATCCCCAAACCTGTTGTGCCTGTGAATAGGCTGCAGGGGGAAGGTGAAGACCAGCAACAGCTTTCCGGGCTGCCACCTTCCGTGTGGGACAAGGAGCCAGAGGTTTGCCTTTTCGGGAACAGGCGCTGCCGAGGATGCGCACCGTGAGAGATTGCGTCTTTGGAAAAGCAGAGATTCCCAGTGCGGTGGTGCCTGTGAATAGGCTGCAGGGGGAAGGTGAAGACCAGCAAGAGCTTTCCGGGCTGCCACCTTCCGTGTGGGACAAGGAGCCGGACGTTTGCCTTTTCGGGAACAGGCTCTGCCGAGGATGCGCACCGTGAGATGTTCCTTCTCTGGGCAAGCACAGATCCCAAAACCTGTTGTGCCTGTGAATAGGCTGCAGGGGGAAGGTGAAGACCAGCAACAGCTTTCCGGGCTGCCACCTTCCGTGTGGGACAAGGAGCCGGACGTTTGCCTTTTCGGGAACAGGCTCTGCCGAGGATGCGCACCGTGAGATGTTCCTTCTCTGGGCAAGCACAGATCCCCAAACCTGTTGTGCCTGTGAATAGGCTGCAGGGGGAAGGTGAAGACCAGCAACAGCTTTCCGGGCTGCCACCTTCCGTGTGGGACAAGGAGCCGGACGTTTGCCTTTTCGGGAACAGGCTCTGCCGAGGATGCGCACCGTGAGATGTTCCTTCTCTGCGCAAGCACAGATCCCCAAACCTGTTGTGCCTGTGAATAGGCTGCAGGGGGAAGGTGAAGACCAGCAACAGCTTTCCGGGCTGCCACCTTCCGTGTGGGACAAGGAGCCGGACGTTTGCCTTTTCGGGAACAGGCTCTGCCGAGGATGCGCACCGTGAGATGTTCCTTCTCTGGGCAAGCACAGATCCCCAAACCTGTTGTGCCTGTGAATAGGCTGCAGGGGGAAGGTGAAGACCAGCAACAGCTTTCCGGGCTGCCACCTTCCGTGTGGGACAAGGAGCCGGACGTTTGCCTTTTCGGGAACAGGCTCTGCCGAGGATGCGCACCGTGAGATGTTCCTTCTCTGGGCAAGCACAGATCCCCAAACCTGTTGTGCCTGTGAATAGGCTGCAGGGGGAAGGTGAAGACCAGCAACAGCTTTCCGGGCTGCCACCTTCCGTGTGGGACAAGGAGCCGGACGTTTGCCTTTTCGGGAACAGGCTCTGCCGAGGATGCGCACCGTGAGAGATTGCGTCTTTGGAAAAGCAGAGATTCCCAGTGCGGTGGTGCCTGTGAATAGGCTGCAGGGGGAAGGTGAAGACCAGCAAGAGCTTTCCGGGCTGCCACCTTCCGTGTGGGACAAGGAGCCGGACGTTTGCCTTTTCGGGAACAGGCTCTGCCGAGGATGCGCACCGTGAGATGTTCCTTCTCTGGGCAAGCACAGATCCCAAAACCTGTTGTGCCTGTGAATAGGCTGCAGGGGGAAGGTGAAGACCAGCAACAGCTTTCAGGGCTGCCACCTTCCGTGTGGGACAAGGAGCCGGACGTTTGCCTTTTCGGGAACAGGCTCTGCCGAGGATGCGCACCGTGAGATGTTCCTTCTCTGGGCAAGCACAGATCCCCAAACCTGTTGTGCCTGTGAATAGGCTGCAGGGGGAAGGTGAAGACCAGCAAGAGCTTTCAGGGCTGCCACCTTCCGTGTGGGACAAGGAGCCGGACGTTTGCCTTTTCGGGAACAGGCTCTGCCGAGGATGCGCACCGTGAGATGTTCCTTCTCTGCGCAAGCAGAGATCCCAAAACCTGTTGTGCCTGTGAATAGGCTGCAGGGGGAAGGTGAAGACCAGCAACAGCTTTCCGCGCTGCCACCTTCCGTGTGGGACAAGGAGCCGGAGGTTTGCCTTTTCGGGAACAGGCTCTGCCGAGGATGCGCACCGTGAGATGTTCCTTCTCTGGGCAAGCACAGATCCCCAAACCTGTTGTGCCTGTGAATAGGCTGCAGGGGGAAGGTGAAGACCAGCAACAGCTTTCCGGGCTGCCACCTTCCGTGTGGGACAAGGAGCCAGAGGTTTGCCTTTTCGGGAACAGGCGCTGCCGAGGATGCGCACCGTGAGAGATTGCGTCTTTGGAAAAGCAGAGATTCCCAGTGCGGTGGTGCCTGTGAATAGGCTGCAGGGGGAAGGTGAAGACCAGCAAGAGCTTTCCGGGCTGCCACCTTCCGTGTGGGACAAGGAGCCGGACGTTTGCCTTTTCGGGAACAGGCTCTGCCGAGGATGCGCACCGTGAGATGTTCCTTCTCTGGGCAAGCACAGATCCCAAAACCTGTTGTGCCTGTGAATAGGCTGCAGGGGGAAGGTGAAGACCAGCAACAGCTTTCCGGGCTGCCACCTTCCGTGTGGGACAAGGAGCCGGACGTTTGCCTTTTCGGGAACAGGCTCTGCCGAGGATGCGCACCGTGAGATGTTCCTTCTCTGGGCAAGCACAGATCCCCAAACCTGTTGTGCCTGTGAATAGGCTGCAGGGGGAAGGTGAAGACCAGCAACAGCTTTCCGGGCTGCCACCTTCCGTGTGGGACAAGGAGCCGGACGTTTGCCTTTTCGGGAACAGGCTCTGCCGAGGATGCGCACCGTGAGATGTTCCTTCTCTGGGCAAGCACAGATCCCCAAACCTGTTGTGCCTGTGAATAGGCTGCAGGGGGAAGGTGAAGACCAGCAACAGCTTTCCGGGCTGCCACCTTCCGTGTGGGACAAGGAGCCGGACGTTTGCCTTTTCGGGAACAGGCTCTGCCGAGGATGCGCACCGTGAGATGTTCCTTCTCTGGGCAAGCACAGATCCCCAAACCTGTTGTGCCTGTGAATAGGCTGCAGGGGGAAGGTGAAGACCAGCAACAGCTTTCAGGGCTGCCACCTTCCGTGTGGGACAAGGAGCCGGACGTTTGCCTTTTCGGGAACAGGCTCTGCCGAGGATGCGCACCGTGAGATGTTCCTTCTCTGGGCAAGCACAGATCCCCAAACCTGTTGTGCCTGTGAATAGGCTGCAGGGGGAAGGTGAAGACCAGCAACAGCTTTCCGGGCTGCCACCTTCCGTGTGGGACAAGGAGCCGGACGTTTGCCTTTTCGGGAACAGGCTCTGCCGAGGATGCGCACCGTGAGAGATTGCGTCTTTGGAAAAGCAGAGATTCCCAGTGCGGTGGTGCCTGTGAATAGGCTGCAGGGGGAAGGTGAAGACCAGCAAGAGCTTTCCGGGCTGCCACCTTCCGTGTGGGACAAGGAGCCGGACGTTTGCCTTTTCGGGAACAGGCTCTGCCGAGGATGCGCACCGTGAGATGTTCCTTCTCTGGGCAAGCACAGATCCCAAAACCTGTTGTGCCTGTGAATAGGCTGCAGGGGGAAGGTGAAGACCAGCAACAGCTTTCAGGGCTGCCACCTTCCGTGTGGGACAAGGAGCCGGACGTTTGCCTTTTCGGGAACAGGCTCTGCCGAGGATGCGCACCGTGAGATGTTCCTTCTCTGGGCAAGCACAGATCCCCAAACCTGTTGTGCCTGTGAATAGGCTGCAGGGGGAAGGTGAAGACCAGCAAGAGCTTTCAGGGCTGCCACCTTCCGTGTGGGACAAGGAGCCGGACGTTTGCCTTTTCGGGAACAGGCTCTGCCGAGGATGCGCACCGTGAGATGTTCCTTCTCTGCGCAAGCAGAGATCCCAAAACCTGTTGTGCCTGTGAATAGGCTGCAGGGGGAAGGTGAAGACCAGCAACAGCTTTCCGCGCTGCCACCTTCCGTGTGGGACAAGGAGCCGGAGGTTTGCCTTTTCGGGAACAGGCTCTGCCGAGGATGCGCACCGTGAGATGTTCCTTCTCTGGGCAAGCACAGATCCCCAAACCTGTTGTGCCTGTGAATAGGCTGCAGGGGGAAGGTGAAGACCAGCAACAGCTTTCCGGGCTGCCACCTTCCGTGTGGGACAAGGAGCCAGAGGTTTGCCTTTTCGGGAACAGGTGCTGCCGAGGATGCGCACCGTGAGAGATTGCGTCTTTGGAAAAGCAGAGATTCCCAGTGCGGTGGTGCCTGTGAATAGGCTGCAGGGGGAAGGTGAAGACCAGCAAGAGCTTTCCGGGCTGCCACCTTCCGTGTGGGACAAGGAGCCGGACGTTTGCCTTTTCGGGAACAGGCTCTGCCGAGGATGCGCACCGTGAGATGTTCCTTCTCTGGGCAAGCACAGATCCCAAAACCTGTTGTGCCTGTGAATAGGCTGCAGGGGGAAGGTGAAGACCAGCAACAGCTTTCCGGGCTGCCACCTTCCGTGTGGGACAAGGAGCCGGACGTTTGCCTTTTCGGGAACAGGCTCTGCCGAGGATGCGCACCGTGAGATGTTCCTTCTCTGGGCAAGCACAGATCCCCAAACCTGTTGTGCCTGTGAATAGGCTGCAGGGGGAAGGTGAAGACCAGCAACAGCTTTCCGGGCTGCCACCTTCCGTGTGGGACAAGGAGCCGGACGTTTGCCTTTTCGGGAACAGGCTCTGCCGAGGATGCGCACCGTGAGATGTTCCTTCTCTGGGCAAGCACAGATCCCCAAACCTGTTGTGCCTGTGAATAGGCTGCAGGGGGAAGGTGAAGACCAGCAACAGCTTTCCGGGCTGCCACCTTCCGTGTGGGACAAGGAGCCGGACGTTTGCCTTTTCGGGAACAGGCTCTGCCGAGGATGCGCACCGTGAGATGTTCCTTCTCTGGGCAAGCACAGATCCCCAAACCTGTTGTGCCTGTGAATAGGCTGCAGGGGGAAGGTGAAGACCAGCAACAGCTTTCAGGGCTGCCACCTTCCGTGTGGGACAAGGAGCCGGACGTTTGCCTTTTCGGGAACAGGCTCTGCCGAGGATGCGCACCGTGAGATGTTCCTTCTCTGGGCAAGCACAGATCCCCAAACCTGTTGTGCCTGTGAATAGGCTGCAGGGGGAAGGTGAAGACCAGCAACAGCTTTCCGGGCTGCCACCTTCCGTGTGGGACAAGGAGCCGGACGTTTGCCTTTTCGGGAACAGGCTCTGCCGAGGATGCGCACCGTGAGAGATTGCGTCTTTGGAAAAGCAGAGATTCCCAGTGCGGTGGTGCCTGTGAATAGGCTGCAGGGGGAAGGTGAAGACCAGCAAGAGCTTTCCGGGCTGCCACCTTCCGTGTGGGACAAGGAGCCGGACGTTTGCCTTTTCGGGAACAGGCTCTGCTGAGGATGCGCACCGTGAGATGTTCCTTCTCTGGGCAAGCACAGATCCCCAAACCTGTTGTGCCTGTGAATAGGCTGCAGGGGGAAGGTGAAGACCAGCAACAGCTTTCCGGGCTGCCACCTTCCGTGTGGGACAAGGAGCCGGACGTTTGCCTTTTCGGGAACAGGCTCTGCCGAGGATGCGCACCGTGAGATGTTCCTTCTCTGCGCAAGCACAGATCCCCAAACCTGTTGTGCCTGTGAATAGGCTGCAGGGGGAAGGTGAAGACCAGCAAGAGCTTTCCGGGCTGCCACCATCCGTGTGGGACAAGGAGCCGGAGGTTTGCCTTTTCGGGAACAGGCTCTGCCGAGGATGCGCACCGTGAGATGTTCCTTCTCTGGGCAAGCACAGATCCCAAAACCTGTTGTGCCTGTGAATAGGCTGCAGGGGGAAGGTGAAGACCAGCAACAGCTTTCAGGTCTGCCACCTTCCGTGTGGGACAAGGAGCCGGACGTTTGCCTTTTCGGGAACAGGCTCTGCCGAGGATGCGCACCGTGAGATGTTCCTTCTCTGGGCAAGCACAGATCCCCAAACCTGTTGTGCCTGTGAATAGGCTGCAGGGGGAAGGTGAAGACCAGCAAGAGCTTTCCGGGCTGCCACCTTCCGTGTGGGACAAGGAGCCGGACGTTTGCCTTTTCGGGAACAGGCTCTGCCGAGGATGCGCACCGTGAGAGATTGCGTCTTTGGGAAAGCAGACATTCCCAGTGCGGTGGTGCCTGTGAATAGGCTGCAGGGGGAAGGTGAAGACCAGCAAGAGCTTTCCGGGCTGCCACCTTCCGTGTGGGACAAGGAGCCGGACGTTTGCCTTTTCGGGAACAGGCTCTGCCGAGGATGCGCACCGTGAGATGTTCCTTCTCTGGGCAAGCACAGATCCCAAAACCTGTTGTGCCTGTGAATAGGCTGCAGGGGGAAGGTGAAGACCAGCAAGAGCTTTCCGGGCTGCCACCTTCCGTGTGGGACAAGGAGCCGGACGTTTGCCTTTTCGGGAACAGGCTCTGCCGAGGATGCGCACCGTGAGATGTTCCTTCTCTGGGCAAGCACAGATCCCCAAACCTGTTGTGCCTGTGAATAGGCTGCAGGGGGAAGGTGAAGACCAGCAACAGCTTTCCGGGCTGCCACCTTCCGTGTGGGACAAGGAGCCGGAGGTTTGCCTTTTCGGGAACAGGCTCTGCCGAGGATGCGCACCGTGAGATGTTCCTTCTCTGGGCAAGCACAGATCCCATAAACTGTTGTGCCTGTGACTAGGCTGCAGGGGGAAGGTGAAGACCAGCAAGAGCTTTCCGGGCTGCCACCTTCCGTGTGGGACAAGGAGCCGGACGTTTGCCTTTTCGGGAACAGGCTCTGCCGAGGATGCTCACCGTGAGAGATTGCGTCTTTGGGAAAGCAGACATTCCCAGTGCGGTGGTGCCTGTGAATAGGCTGCAGGGGGAAGGTGAAGACCAGCAACAGCTTTCCGGGCTGCCACCTTCCGTGTGGGACAAGGAGCCGGACGTTTGCCTTTTCGGGAACAGGCTCTGCCGAGGATGCGCACCGTGAGATGTTCCTTCTCTGGGCAAGCACAGATCCCCAAACCTGTTGTGCCTGTGAATAGGCTGCAGGGGGAAGGTGAAGTCCAGCAACAGCTTTCAGGGCTGCCACCTTCCGTGTGGGACAAGGAGCCGGAGGTTTGCCTTTTCGGGAACAGGCTCTGCCGAGGATGCGCACCGTGAGATGTTCCTTCTCTGGGCAAGCACAGATCCCCAAACCTGTTGTGCCTGTGAATAGGCTGCAGGGGGAAGGTGAAGACCAGCAAGAGCTTTCCGGGCTGCCACCTTCCGTGTGGGACAAGGAGCCGGAGGTTTGCCTTTTCGGGAACAGGCTCTGCCGAGGATGCGCACCGTGAGATATTCCTTCTCTGGGCAAGCACAGATCCCCAAACCTGTTGTGCCTGTGAATAGGCTGCAGGGGGAAGGTGAAGACCAGCAAGAGCTTTCCGGGCTGCCACCTTCCGTGTGGGACAAGGAGCCGGACGTTTGCCTTTTCGGGAACAGGCTCTGCCGAGGATGCGCACCGTGAGAGATTGCGTCTTTGGGAAAGCAGACATTCCCAGTGCGGTGGTAACTGTGAATAGGCTGCAGGGGGAAGGTGAAGACCAGCAACAGCTTTCCGGGCTGCCACCTTCCGTGTGGGACAAGGAGCCGGACGTTTGCCTTTTCGGGAACAGGCTCTGCCGAGGATGCGCACCGTGAGATGTTCCTTCTCTGGGCAAGCACAGATCCCCAAACCTGTTGTGCCTGTGAATAGGCTGCAGGGGGAAGGTGAAGACCAGCAACAGCTTTCCGGGCTGCCACCTTCCGTGTGGGACAAGGAGCCGGACGTTTGCCTTTTCGGGAACAGGCTCTGCCGAGGATGCGCACCGTGAGAGATTGCGTTTTTGGAAAAGCAGAGATTCCCAGTGCGGTGGTGCCTGTGAATAGGCTGCAGGGGGAAGGTGAAGACCAGCAAGAGCTTTCCGGGCTGCCACCTTCCGTGTGGGACAAGGAGCCGGACGTTTGCCTTTTCGGGAACAGGCTCTGCTGAGGATGCGCACCGTGAGATGTTCCTTCTCTGGGCAAGCACAGATCCCCAAACCTGTTGTGCCTGTGAATAGGCTGCAGGGGGAAGGTGAAGACCAGCAACAGCTTTCCGGGCTGCCACCTTCCGTGTGGGACAAGGAGCCGGACGTTTGCCTTTTCGGGAACAGGCTCTGCCGAGGATGCGCACCGTGAGATGTTCCTTCTCTGCGCAAGCACAGATCCCCAAACCTGTTGTGCCTGTGAATAGGCTGCAGGGGGAAGGTGAAGACCAGCAAGAGCTTTCCGGGCTGCCACCATCCGTGTGGGACAAGGAGCCGGACGTTTGCCTTTTCGGGAACAGGCTCTGCCGAGGATGCGCACCGTGAGATGTTCCTTCTCTGGGCAAGCACAGATCCCCAAACCTGTTGTGCCTGTGAATAGGCTGCAGGGGGAAGGTGAAGACCAGCAACAGCTTTCCGGGCTGCCACCTTCCGTGTGGGACAAGGAGCCGGACGTTTGCCTTTTCGGGAACAGGCTCTGCCGAGGATGCGCACCGTGAGAGATTGCGTCTTTGGAAAAGCAGAGATTCCCAGTGCGGTGGTGCCTGTGAATAGGCTGCAGGGGGAAGGTGAAGACCAGCAAGAGCTTTCCGGGCTGCCACCTTCCGTGTGGGACAAGGAGCCGGACGTTTGCCTTTTCGGGAACAGGCTCTGCTGAGGATGCGCACCGTGAGATGTTCCTTCTCTGGGCAAGCACAGATCCCCAAACCTGTTGTGCCTGTGAATAGGCTGCAGGGGGAAGGTGAAGACCAGCAACAGCTTTCCGGGCTGCCACCTTCCGTG
This sequence comes from Haliaeetus albicilla, assembly GCF_947461875.1. Lineage (NCBI taxonomy): Eukaryota > Metazoa > Chordata > Aves > Accipitriformes > Accipitridae > Haliaeetus > Haliaeetus albicilla. The sequence continues at coordinate 202,128 of NW_027212563.1, forward strand.
TGGGACAAGGAGCCGGACGTTTGCCTTTTCGGGAACAGGCTCTGCCGAGGATGCGCACCGTGAGATGTTCCTTCTCTGCGCAAGCACAGATCCCCAAACCTGTTGTGCCTGTGAATAGGCTGCAGGGGGAAGGTGAAGACCAGCAAGAGCTTTCCGGGCTGCCACCATCCGTGTGGGACAAGGAGCCGGAGGTTTGCCTTTTCGGGAACAGGCTCTGCCGAGGATGCGCACCGTGAGATGTTCCTTCTCTGGGCAAGCACAGATCCCAAAACCTGTTGTGCCTGTGAATAGGCTGCAGGGGGAAGGTGAAGACCAGCAACAGCTTTCAGGTCTGCCACCTTCCGTGTGGGACAAGGAGCCGGACGTTTGCCTTTTCGGGAACAGGCTCTGCCGAGGATGCGCACCGTGAGATGTTCCTTCTCTGGGCAAGCACAGATCCCCAAACCTGTTGTGCCTGTGAATAGGCTGCAGGGGGAAGGTGAAGACCAGCAAGAGCTTTCCGGGCTGCCACCTTCCGTGTGGGACAAGGAGCCGGACGTTTGCCTTTTCGGGAACAGGCTCTGCCGAGGATGCGCACCGTGAGAGATTGCGTCTTTGGGAAAGCAGACATTCCCAGTGCGGTGGTGCCTGTGAATAGGCTGCAGGGGGAAGGTGAAGACCAGCAAGAGCTTTCCGGGCTGCCACCTTCCGTGTGGGACAAGGAGCCGGACGTTTGCCTTTTCGGGAACAGGCTCTGCCGAGGATGCGCACCGTGAGATGTTCCTTCTCTGGGCAAGCACAGATCCCAAAACCTGTTGTGCCTGTGACTAGGCTGCAGGGGGAAGGTGAAGACCAGCAAGAGCTTTCCGGGCTGCCACCTTCCGTGTGGGACAAGGAGCCGGACGTTTGCCTTTTCGGGAACAGGCTCTGCCGAGGATGCGCACCGTGAGATGTTCCTTCTCTGGGCAAGCACAGATCCCCAAACCTGTTGTGCCTGTGAATAGGCTGCAGGGGGAAGGTGAAGACCAGCAACAGCTTTCCGGGCTGCCACCTTCCGTGTGGGACAAGGAGCCGGAGGTTTGCCTTTTCGGGAACAGGCTCTGCCGAGGATGCGCACCGTGAGATGTTCCTTCTCTGGGCAAGCACAGATCCCATAAACTGTTGTGCCTGTGACTAGGCTGCAGGGGGAAGGTGAAGACCAGCAAGAGCTTTCCGGGCTGCCACCTTCCGTGTGGGACAAGGAGCCGGACGTTTGCCTTTTCGGGAACAGGCTCTGCCGAGGATGCGCACCGTGAGAGATTGCGTCTTTGGGAAAGCAGACATTCCCAGTGCGGTGGTGCCTGTGAATAGGCTGCAGGGGGAAGGTGAAGACCAGCAACAGCTTTCCGGGCTGCCACCTTCCGTGTGGGACAAGGAGCCGGACGTTTGCCTTTTCGGGAACAGGCTCTGCCGAGGATGCGCACCGTGAGATGTTCCTTCTCTGGGCAAGCACAGATCCCCAAACCTGTTGTGCCTGTGAATAGGCTGCAGGGGGAAGGTGAAGTCCAGCAACAGCTTTCAGGGCTGCCACCTTCCGTGTGGGACAAGGAGCCGGAGGTTTGCCTTTTCGGGAACAGGCTCTGCCGAGGATGCGCACCGTGAGATGTTCCTTCTCTGGGCAAGCACAGATCCCCAAACCTGTTGTGCCTGTGAATAGGCTGCAGGGGGAAGGTGAAGACCAGCAAGAGCTTTCCGGGCTGCCACCTTCCGTGTGGGACAAGGAGCCGGAGGTTTGCCTTTTCGGGAACAGGCTCTGCCGAGGATGCGCACCGTGAGATATTCCTTCTCTGGGCAAGCACAGATCCCCAAACCTGTTGTGCCTGTGAATAGGCTGCAGGGGGAAGGTGAAGACCAGCAAGAGCTTTCCGGGCTGCCACCTTCCGTGTGGGACAAGGAGCCGGACGTTTGCCTTTTCGGGAACAGGCTCTGCCGAGGATGCGCACCGTGAGAGATTGCGTCTTTGGGAAAGCAGACATTCCCAGTGCGGTGGTAACTGTGAATAGGCTGCAGGGGGAAGGTGAAGACCAGCAACAGCTTTCCGGGCTGCCACCTTCCGTGTGGGACAAGGAGCCGGACGTTTGCCTTTTCGGGAACAGGCTCTGCCGAGGATGCGCACCGTGAGATGTTCCTTCTCTGGGCAAGCACAGATCCCCAAACCTGTTGTGCCTGTGAATAGGCTGCAGGGGGAAGGTGAAGACCAGCAACAGCTTTCCGGGCTGCCACCTTCCGTGTGGGACAAGGAGCCGGACGTTTGCCTTTTCGGGAACAGGCTCTGCCGAGGATGCGCACCGTGAGAGATTGCGTTTTTGGAAAAGCAGAGATTCCCAGTGCGGTGGTGCCTGTGAATAGGCTGCAGGGGGAAGGTGAAGACCAGCAAGAGCTTTCCGGGCTGCCACCTTCCGTGTGGGACAAGGAGCCGGACGTTTGCCTTTTCGGGAACAGGCTCTGCTGAGGATGCGCACCGTGAGATGTTCCTTCTCTGGGCAAGCACAGATCCCCAAACCTGTTGTGCCTGTGAATAGGCTGCAGGGGGAAGGTGAAGACCAGCAACAGCTTTCCGGGCTGCCACCTTCCGTGTGGGACAAGGAGCCGGACGTTTGCCTTTTCGGGAACAGGCTCTGCCGAGGATGCGCACCGTGAGATGTTCCTTCTCTGCGCAAGCACAGATCCCCAAACCTGTTGTGCCTGTGAATAGGCTGCAGGGGGAAGGTGAAGACCAGCAAGAGCTTTCCGGGCTGCCACCATCCGTGTGGGACAAGGAGCCGGACGTTTGCCTTTTCGGGAACAGGCTCTGCCGAGGATGCGCACCGTGAGATGTTCCTTCTCTGGGCAAGCACAGATCCCCAAACCTGTTGTGCCTGTGAATAGGCTGCAGGGGGAAGGTGAAGACCAGCAACAGCTTTCAGGGCTGCCACCTTCCGTGTGGGACAAGGAGCCGGAGGTTTGCCTTTTCGGGAACAGGCTCTGCCGAGGATGCGCACCGTGAGATGTTCCTTCTCTGGGCAAGCACAGATCCCCAAACCTGTTGTGCCTGTGAATAGGCTGCAGGGGGAAGGTGAAGACCAGCAACAGCTTTCCGGGCTGCCACCTTCCGTGTGGGACAAGGAGCCGGACGTTTGCCTTTTTGGGAACAGGCTCTGCCGAGGATGCGCACCGTGAGAGATTGCGTCTTTGGGAAAGCAGACATTCCCAGTGCGGTGGTGCCTGTGAATAGGCTGCAGGGGGAAGGTGAAGACCAGCAAGAGCTTTCCGGGCTGCCACCTTCCGTGTGGGACAAGGAGCCGGACGTTTGCCTTTTCGGGAACAGGCTCTGCCGAGGATGCGCACCGTGAGATGTTCCTTCTCTGGGCAAGCACAGATCCCCAAACCTGTTGTGCCTGTGAATAGGCTGCAGGGGGAAGGTGAAGACCAGCAAGAGCTTTCCGGGCTGCCACCTTCCGTGTGGGACAAGGAGCCGGACGTTTGCCTTTTCGGGAACAGGCTCTGCCGAGGATGCGCACCGTGAGATGTTCCTTCTCTGGGCAAGCACAGATCCCCAAACCTGTTGTGCCTGTGACTAGGCTGCAGGGGGAAGGTGAAGACCAGCAAGAGCTTTCCGGGCTGCCACCTTCCGTGTGGGACAAGGAGCCGGACGTTTGCCTTTTCGGGAACAGGCTCTGCCGAGGATGCGCACCGTGAGAGATTGCGTCTTTGGGAAAGCAGACATTCCCAGTGCGGTGGTGCCTGTGAATAGGCTGCAGGGGGAAGGTGAAGACCAGCAACAGCTTTCCGGGCTGCCACCTTCCGTGTGGGACAAGGAGCCGGACGTTTGCCTTTTCGGGAACAGGCTCTGCCGAGGATGCGCACCGTGAGATGTTCCTTCTCTGCGCAAGCACAGATCCCCAAACCTGTTGTGCCTGTGAATAGGCTGCAGGGGGAAGGTGAAGACCAGCAACAGCTTTCCGGGCTGCCACCTTCCGTGTGGGACAAGGAGCCGGACGTTTGCCTTTTCGGGAACAGGCTCTGCCGAGGATGCGCACCGTGAGATGTTCCTTCTCTGGGCAAGCACAGATCCCCAAACCTGTTGTGCCTGTGAATAGGCTGCAGGGGGAAGGTGAAGACCAGCAACAGCTTTCAGGGCTGCCACATTCCGTGTGGGACAAGGAGCCGGACGTTTGCCTTTTCGGGAACAGGCTCTGCCGAGGATGCGCACCGTGAGATGTTCCTTCTCTGGGCAAGCACAGATCCCCAAACCTGTTGTGCCTGTGAATAGGCTGCAGGGGGAAGGTGAAGACCAGCAAGAGCTTTCCGGGCTGCCACCTTCCGTGTGGGACAAGGAGCCGGACGTTTGCCTTTTCGGGAACAGGCTCTGCCGAGGATGCGCACCGTGAGATGTTCCTTCTCTGGGCAAGCACAGATCCCCAAACCTGTTGTGCCTGTGACTAGGCTGCAGGGGGAAGGTGAAGACCAGCAAGAGCTTTCCGGGCTGCCACCTTCCGTGTGGGACAAGGAGCCGGACGTTTGCCTTTTCGGGAACAGGCTCTGCCGAGGATGCGCACCGTGAGAGATTGCGTCTTTGGGAAAGCAGACATTCCCAGTGCGGTGGTGCCTGTGAATAGGCTGCAGGGGGAAGGTGAAGACCAGCAACAGCTTTCCGGGCTGCCACCTTCCGTGTGGGACAAGGAGCCGGACGTTTGCCTTTTCGGGAACAGGCTCTGCCGAGGATGCGCACCGTGAGATGTTCCTTCTCTGCGCAAGCACAGATCCCCAAACCTGTTGTGCCTGTGAATAGGCTGCAGGGGGAAGGTGAAGACCAGCAACAGCTTTCCGGGCTGCCACCTTCCGTGTGGGACAAGGAGCCGGACGTTTGCCTTTTCGGGAACAGGCTCTGCCGAGGATGCGCACCGTGAGATGTTCCTTCTCTGGGCAAGCACAGATCCCCAAACCTGTTGTGCCTGTGAATAGGCTGCAGGGGGAAGGTGAAGACCAGCAACAGCTTTCCGGGCTGCCACCTTCCGTGTGGGACAAGGAGCCGGACGTTTGCCTTTTCGGGAACAGGCTCTGCCGAGGATGCGCACCGTGAGAGATTGCGTCTTTGGAAAAGCAGAGATTCCCAGTGCGGTGGTGCCTGTGAATAGGCTGCAGGGGGAAGGTGAAGACCAGCAAGAGCTTTCCGGGCTGCCACCTTCCGTGTGGGACAAGGAGCCGGACGTTTGCCTTTTCGGGAACAGGCTCTGCCGAGGATGCGCACCGTGAGATGTTCCTTCTCTGGGCAAGCACAGATCCCCAAACCTGTTGTGCCTGTGAATAGGCTGCAGGGGGAAGGTGAAGACCAGCAACAGCTTTCCGGGCTGCCACCTTCCGTGTGGGACAAGGAGCCGGACGTTTGCCTTTTCGGGAACAGGCTCTGCCGAGGATGCGCACCGTGAGATGTTCCTTCTCTGGGCAAGCACAGATCCCATAAACTGTTGTGCCTGTGACTAGGCTGCAGGGGGAAGGTAAAGACCAGCAAGAGCTTTCAGGGCTGCCACCTTCCGTGTGGGACAAGGAGCCGGACGTTTGCCTTTTCGGGAACAGGCTCTGCCGAGGATGCGCACCGTGAGAGATTGCGTCTTTGGGAAAGCAGACATTCCCAGTGCGGTGGTAACTGTGAATAGGCTGCAGGGGGAAGGTGAAGACCAGCAACAGCTTTCCGGGCTGCCACCTTCCGTGTGGGACAAGGAGCCGGACGTTTGCCTTTTCGGGAACAGGCTCTGCCGAGGATGCGTACCGTGAGAGATTGTGTCTTTGGGAAAGCAGAGATTCCCAGTGCGGTGGTGCCTGTGAATAGGCTGCAGGGGGAAGGTGAAGACCAGCAACAGCTTTCCGGGCTGCCACCTTCCGTGTGGGACAAGGAGCCGGACGTTTGCCTTTTCGGGAACAGGCTCTGCCGAGGATGCGCACCGTGAGATGTTCCTTCTCTGCGCAAGCACAGATCCCCAAACCTGTTGTGCCTGTGAATAGGCTGCAGGGGGAAGGTGAAGACCAGCAACAGCTTTCCGGGCTGCCACCTTCCGTGTGGGACAAGGAGCCGGACGTTTGCCTTTTCGGGAACAGGCTCTGCCGAGGATGCGCACCGTGAGATGTTCCTTCTCTGGGCAAGCACAGATCCCCAAACCTGTTGTGCCTGTGAATAGGCTGCAGGGGGAAGGTGAAGACCAGCAAGAGCTTTCCGGGCTGCCACCTTCCGTGTGGGACAAGGAGCCGGACGTTTGCCTTTTCGGGAACAGGCTCTGCCGAGGATGCGCACCGTGAGATGTTCCTTCTCTGGGCAAGCACAGATCCCCAAACCTGTTGTGCCTGTGAATAGGCTGCAGGGGGAAGGTGAAGACCAGCAACAGCTTTCCGGGCTGCCACCTTCCGTGTGGGACAAGGAGCCGGACGTTTGCCTTTTCGGGAACAGGCTCTGCCGAGGATGCGCACCGTGAGATGTTCCTTCTCTGCGCAAGCAGAGATCCCAAAACCTGTTGTGCCTGTGAATAGGCTGCAGGGGGAAGGTGAAGACCAGCAACAGCTTTCCGGGCTGCCACCTTCCGTGTGGGACAAGGAGCCGGAGGTTTGCCTTTTCGGGAACAGGCTCTGCCGAGGATGCGCACCGTGAGATGTTCCTTCTCTGGGCAAGCACAGATCCCCAAACCTGTTGTGCCTGTGAATAGGCTGCAGGGGGAAGGTGAAGACCAGCAACAGCTTTCCGGGCTGCCACCTTCCGTGTGGGACAAGGAGCCAGAGGTTTGCCTTTTCGGGAACAGGCGCTGCCGAGGATGCGCACCGTGAGAGATTGCGTCTTTGGAAAAGCAGAGATTCCCAGTGCGGTGGTGCCTGTGAATAGGCTGCAGGGGGAAGGTGAAGACCAGCAAGAGCTTTCCGGGCTGCCACCTTCCGTGTGGGACAAGGAGCCGGACGTTTGCCTTTTCGGGAACAGGCTCTGCCGAGGATGCGCACCGTGAGATGTTCCTTCTCTGGGCAAGCACAGATCCCCAAACCTGTTGTGCCTGTGAATAGGCTGCAGGGGGAAGGTGAAGACCAGCAACAGCTTTCCGGGCTGCCACCTTCCGTGTGGGACAAGGAGCCGGACGTTTGCCTTTTCGGGAACAGGCTCTGCCGAGGATGCGCACCGTGAGATGTTCCTTCTCTGGGCAAGCACAGATCCCCAAACCTGTTGTGCCTGTGAATAGGCTGCAGGGGGAAGGTGAAGACCAGCAACAGCTTTCCGGGCTGCCACCTTCCGTGTGGGACAAGGAGCCGGACGTTTGCCTTTTCGGGAACAGGCTCTGCCGAGGATGCGCACCGTGAGATGTTCCTTCTCTGCGCAAGCACAGATCCCCAAACCTGTTGTGCCTGTGAATAGGCTGCAGGGGGAAGGTGAAGACCAGCAACAGCTTTCCGGGCTGCCACCTTCCGTGTGGGACAAGGAGCCGGACGTTTGCCTTTTCGGGAACAGGCTCTGCCGAGGATGCGCACCGTGAGATGTTCCTTCTCTGGGCAAGCACAGATCCCCAAACCTGTTGTGCCTGTGAATAGGCTGCAGGGGGAAGGTGAAGACCAGCAACAGCTTTCCGGGCTGCCACCTTCCGTGTGGGACAAGGAGCCGGACGTTTGCCTTTTCGGGAACAGGCTCTGCCGAGGATGCGCACCGTGAGATGTTCCTTCTCTGGGCAAGCACAGATCCCCAAACCTGTTGTGCCTGTGAATAGGCTGCAGGGGGAAGGTGAAGACCAGCAACAGCTTTCCGGGCTGCCACCTTCCGTGTGGGACAAGGAGCCGGACGTTTGCCTTTTCGGGAACAGGCTCTGCCGAGGATGCGCACCGTGAGATGTTCCTTCTCTGCGCAAGCAGAGATCCCAAAACGTGTTGTGCCTGTGAATAGGCTGCAGGGGGAAGGTGAAGACCAGCAAGAGCTTTCCGGGCTGCCACCTTCCGTGTGGGACAAGGAGCCGGACGTTTGCCTTTTCGGGAACAGGCTCTGCCGAGGATGCGCACCGTGAGATGTTCCTTCTCTGGGCAAGCACAGATCCCCAAACCTGTTGTGCCTGTGAATAGGCTGCAGGGGGAAGGTGAAGACCAGCAACAGCTTTCAGGGCTGCCACCATCCGTGTGGGACAAGGAGCCGGACGTTTGCCTTTTCGGGAACAGGCTCTGCCGAGGATGCGCACCGTGAGAGATTGCGTCTTTGGGAAAGCAGACATTCCCAGTGCGGTGGTGCCTGTGAATAGGCTGCAGGGGGAAGGTGAAGACCAGCAAGAGCTTTCCGGGCTGCCACCTTCCGTGTGGGACAAGGAGCCGGACGTTTGCCTTTTCGGGAACAGGCTCTGCCGAGGATGCGCACCGTGAGATGTTCCTTCTCTGGGCAAGCACAGATCCCAAAACCTGTTGTGCCTGTGAATAGGCTGCAGGGGGAAGGTGAAGACCAGCAAGAGCTTTCCGGGCTGCCACCTTCCGTGTGGGACAAGGAGCCGGACGTTTGCCTTTTCGGGAACAGGCTCTGCCGAGGATGCGCACCGTGAGATGTTCCTTCTCTGGGCAAGCACAGATCCCCAAACCTGTTGTGCCTGTGAATAGGCTGCAGGGGGAAGGTGAAGACCAGCAAGAGCTTTCCGGGCTGCCACCTTCCGTGTGGGACAAGGAGCCGGAGGTTTGCCTTTTAGGGAACAGGCTCTGCCGAGGATGCGCACCGTGAGATGTTCCTTCTCTGGGCAAGCACAGATCCCCAAACCTGTTGTGCCTGTGAATAGGCTGCAGGGGGAAGGTGAAGACCAGCAACAGCTTTCCGGGCTGCCACCTTCCGTGTGGGACAAGGAGCCGGACGTTTGCCTTTTCGGGAACAGGCTCTGCCGAGGATGCGCACCGTGAGATGTTCCTTCTCTGCGCAAGCAGAGATCCCAAAACCTGTTGTGCCTGTGAATAGGCTGCAGGGGGAAGGTGAAGACCAGCAAGAGCTTTCCGGGCTGCCACCTTCCGTGTGGGACAAGGAGCCGGACGTTTGCCTTTTCGGGAACAGGCTCTGCCGAGGATGCGCACCGTGAGATATTCCTTCTCTGGGCAAGCACAGATCCCCAAACCTGTTGTGCCTGTGAATAGGCTGCAGGGGGAAGGTGAAGACCAGCAAGAGCTTTCCGGGCTGCCACCTTCCGTGTGGGACAAGGAGCCGGAGGTTTGCCTTTTCGGGAACAGGCTCTGCCGAGGATGCGCACCGTGAGATGTTCCTTCTCTGGGCAAGCACAGATCCCCAAACCTGTTGTGCCTGTGAATAGGCTGCAGGGGGAAGGTGAAGACCAGCAACAGCTTTCCGGGCTGCCACCTTCCGTGTGGGACAAGGAGCCGGACGTTTGCCTTTTCGGGAACAGGCTCTGCCGAGGATGCGCACCGTGAGATGTTCCTTCTCTGGGCAAGCACAGATCCCCAAACCTGTTGTGCCTGTGAATAGGCTGCAGGGGGAAGGTGAAGACCAGCAACAGCTTTCCGGGCTGCCACCTTCCGTGTGGGACAAGGAGCCGGACGTTTGCCTTTTCGGGAACAGGCTCTGCCGAGGATGCGCACCGTGAGATGTTCCTTCTCTGGGCAAGCACAGATCCCAAAACCTGTTGTGCCTGTGAATAGGCTGCAGGGGGAAGGTGAAGACCAGCAACAGCTTTCCGGGCTGCCACCTTCCGTGTGGGACAAGGAGCCGGACGTTTGCCTTTTCGGGAACAGGCTCTGCCGAGGATGCGCACCGTGAGATGTTCCTTCTCTGGGCAAGCACAGATCCCCAAACCTGTTGTGCCTGTGAATAGGCTGCAGGGGGAAGGTGAAGACCAGCAAGAGCTTTCCGGGCTGCCACCTTCCGTGTGGGACAAGGAGCCGGACGTTTGCCTTTTCGGGAACAGGCTCTGCCGAGGATGCGCACCGTGAGATGTTCCTTCTCTGGGCAAGCACAGATCCCCAAACCTGTTGTGCCTGTGAATAGGCTGCAGGGGGAAGGTGAAGACCAGCAACAGCTTTCCGGGCTGCCACCTTCCGTGTGGGACAAGGAGCGGGACGTTTGCCTTTTCGGGAACAGGCTCTGCCGAGGATGCGCACCGTGAGATGTTCCTTCTCTGCGCAAGCAGAGATCCCAAAACCTGTTGTGCCTGTGAATAGGCTGCAGGGGGAAGGTGAAGACCAGCAAGAGCTTTCCGGGCTGCCACCTTCCGTGTGGGACAAGGAGCCGGACGTTTGCCTTTTCGGGAACAGGCTCTGCCGAGGATGCGCACCGTGAGATGTTCCTTCTCTGGGCAAGCACAGATCCCCAAACCTGTTGTGCCTGTGAATAGGCTGCAGGGGGAAGGTGAAGACCAGCAACAGCTTTCAGGGCTGCCACCATCCGTGTGGGACAAGGAGCCGGACGTTTGCCTTTTCGGGAACAGGCTCTGCCGAGGATGCGCACCGTGAGATGTTCCTTCTCTGGGCAAGCACAGATCCCCAAACCTGTTGTGCCTGTGAATAGGCTGCAGGGGGAAGGTGAAGACCAGCAACAGCTTTCAGGTCTGCCACCTTCCGTGTGGGACAAGGAGCCGGACGTTTGCCTTTTCGGGAACAGGCTCTGCCGAGGATGCGCACCGTGAGAGATTGCGTCTTTGGGAAAGCAGACATTCCCAGTGCGGTGGTGCCTGTGAATAGGCTGCAGGGGGAAGGTGAAGACCAGCAAGAGCTTTCCGGGCTGCCACCTTCCGTGTGGGACAAGGAGCCGGACGTTTGCCTTTTCGGGAACAGGCTCTGCCGAGGATGCGCACCGTGAGATGTTCCTTCTCTGGGCAAGCACAGATCCCCAAACCTGTTGTGCCTGTGAATAGGCTGCAGGGGGAAGGTGAAGACCAGCAAGAGCTTTCCGGGCTGCCACCTTCCGTGTGGGACAAGGAGCCGGACGTTTGCCTTTTCGGGAACAGGCTCTGCCGAGGATGCGCACCGTGAGATGTTCCTTCTCTGCGCAAGCACAGATCCCCAAACCTGTTGTGCCTGTGAATAGGCTGCAGGGGGAAGGTGAAGACCAGCAAGAGCTTTCCGGGCTGCCACCTTCCGTGTGGGACAAGGAGCCGGACGTTTGCCTTTTCGGGAACAGGCTCTGCCGAGGATGCGCACCGTGAGATGTTCCTTCTCTGGGCAAGCACAGATCCCCAAACCTGTTGTGCCTGTGAATAGGCTGCAGGGGGAAGGTGAAGACCAGCAACAGCTTTCCGGGCTGCCACCTTCTGTGTGGGACAAGGAGCCGGACGTTTGCCTTTTCGGGAACAGGCTCTGCCGAGGATGCGCACCGTGAGATGTTCCTTCTCTGGGCAAGCACAGATCCCCAAACCTGTTGTGCCTGTGACTAGGCTGCAGGGGGAAGGTGAAGACCAGCAACAGCTTTCCGGGCTGCCACCTTCCGTGTGGGACAAGGAGCGGGACGTTTGCCTTTTCGGGAACAGGCTCTGCCGAGGATGCGCACCGTGAGATGTTCCTTCTCTGGGCAAGCACAGATCCCCAAACCTGTTGTGCCTGTGACTAGGCTGCAGGGGGAAGGTGAAGACCAGCAAGAGCTTTCCGGGCTGCCACCTTCCGTGTGGGACAAGGAGCCGGACGTTTGCCTTTTCGGGAACAGGTTCTGCCGAGGATGCGCACCGTGAGATATTCCTTCTCTGGGCAAGCACAGATCCCCAAACCTGTTGTGCCTGTGAATAGGCTGCAGGGGGAAGGTGAAGACCAGCAACAGCTTTCCGGGCTGCCACCTTCCGTGTGGGACAAGGAGCCGGACGTTTGCCTTTTCGGGAACAGGCTCTGCCGAGGATGCGCACCGTGAGATGTTCCTTCTCTGCGCAAGCACAGATCCCCAAACCTGTTGTGCCTGTGAATAGGCTGCAGGGGGAAGGTGAAGACCAGCAAGAGCTTTCCGGGCTGCCACCTTCCGTGTGGGACAAGGAGCCGGACGTTTGCCTTTTCGGGAACAGGCTCTGCCGAGGATGCGCACCGTGAGATGTTCCTTCTCTGGGCAAGCACAGATCCCCAAACCTGTTGTGCCTGTGAATAGGCTGCAGGGGGAAGGTGAAGACCAGCAACAGCTTTCCGGGCTGCCACCTTCCGTGTGGGACAAGGAGCCGGACGTTTGCCTTTTCGGGAACAGGCTCTGCCGAGGATGCGCATCGTGAGATGTTCCTTCTCTGGGCAAGCACAGATCCCCAAACCTGTTGTGCCTGTGAATAGGCTGCAGGGGGAAGGTGAAGACCAGCAACAGCTTTCCGGGCTGCCACCTTCCGTGTGGGACAAGGAGCCGGACGTTTGCCTTTTCGGGAACAGGCTCTGCCGAGGATGCGCACCGTGAGAGATTGCGTCTTTGGAAAAGCAGAGATTCCCAGTGCGGTGGTGCCTGTGAATAGGCTGCAGGGGGAAGGTGAAGACCAGCAAGAGCTTTCCGGGCTGCCACCTTCCGTGTGGGACAAGGAGCCGGACGTTTGCCTTTTCGGGAACAGGCTCTGCCGAGGATGCGCACCGTGAGATGTTCCTTCTCTGGGCAAGCACAGATCCCCAAACCTGTTGTGCCTGTGAATAGGCTGCAGGGGGAAGGTGAAGACCAGCAACAGCTTTCAGGGCTGCCACCATCCGTGTGGGACAAGGAGCCGGACGTTTGCCTTTTCGGGAACAGGCTCTGCCGAGGATGCGCACCGTGAGATGTTCCTTCTCTGGGCAAGCACAGATCCCAAAACCTGTTGTGCCTGTGAATAGGCTGCAGGGGGAAGGTGAAGACCAGCAAGAGCTTTCCGGGCTGCCACCTTCCGTGTGGGACAAGGAGCCGGACGTTTGCCTTTTCGGGAACAGGCTCTGCCGAGGATGCGCACCGTGAGATGTTCCTTCTCTGGGCAAGCACAGATCCCCAAACCTGTTGTGCCTGTGAATAGGCTGCAGGGGGAAGGTGAAGACCAGCAAGAGCTTTCCGGGCTGCCACCTTCCGTGTGGGACAAGGAGCCGGACGTTTGCCTTTTCGGGAACAGGCTCTGCCGAGGATGCGCACCGTGAGATGTTCCTTCTCTGGGCAAGCACAGATCCCATAAACTGTTGTGCCTGTGACTAGGCTGCAGGGGGAAGGTGAAGACCAGCAACAGCTTTCAGGGCTGCCACCTTCCGTGTGGGACAAGGAGCCGGACGTTTGCCTTTTCGGGAACAGGCTCTGCCGAGGATGCGCACCGTGAGAGATTGCGTCTTTGGGAAAGCAGACATTCCCAGTGCGGTGGTGCCTGTGAATAGGCTGCAGGGGGAAGGTGAAGACCAGCAACAGCTTTCCGGGCTGCCACCTTCCGTGTGGGACAAGGAGCCGGACGTTTGCCTTTTCGGGAACAGGCTCTGCCGAGGATGCGCACCGTGAGATGTTCCTTCTCTGGGCAAGCACAGATCCCCAAACCTGTTGTGCCTGTGAATAGGCTGCAGGGGGAAGGTGAAGACCAGCAACAGCTTTCCGGGCTGCCACCTTCCGTGTGGGACAAGGAGCCGGAGGTTTGCCTTTTCGGGAACAGGCTCTGCCGAGGATGCGCACCGTGAGATGTTCCTTCTCTGGGCAAGCACAGATCCCCAAACCTGTTGTGCCTGTGAATAGGCTGCAGGGGGAAGGTGAAGACCAGCAAGAGCTTTCCGGGCTGCCACCTTCCGTGTGGGACAAGGAGCCGGACGTTTGCCTTTTCGGGAACAGGCTCTGCCGAGGATGCGCACCGTGAGATGTTCCTTCTCTGGGCAAGCACAGATCCCCAAACCTGTTGTGCCTGTGAATAGGCTGCAGGGGGAAGGTGAAGACCAGCAACAGCTTTCAGGTCTGCCACCTTCCGTGTGGGACAAGGAGCCGGACGTTTGCCTTTTCGGGAACAGGCTCTGCCGAGGATGCGCACCGTGAGAGATTGCGTCTTTGGGAAAGCAGACATTCCCAGTGCGGTGGTGCCTGTGAATAGGCTGCAGGGGGAAGGTGAAGACCAGCAAGAGCTTTCCGGGCTGCCACCTTCCGTGTGGGACAAGGAGCCGGACGTTTGCCTTTTCGGGAACAGGCTCTGCCGAGGATGCGCACCGTGAGATGTTCCTTCTCTGGGCAAGCACAGATCCCCAAACCTGTTGTGCCTGTGAATAGGCTGCAGGGGGAAGGTGAAGACCAGCAACAGCTTTCCGGGCTGCCACCTTCCGTGTGGGACAAGGAGCCGGACGTTTGCCTTTTCGGGAACAGGTTCTGCCGAGGATGCGCACCGTGAGATATTCCTTCTCTGGGCAAGCACAGATCCCAAAACCTGTTGTGCCTGTGAATAGGCTGCAGGGGGAAGGTGAAGACCAGCAACAGCTTTCCGGGCTGCCACCTTCCGTGTGGGACAAGGAGCCGGACGTTTGCCTTTTCGGGAACAGGCTCTGCCGAGGATGCGCACCGTGAGATGTTCCTTCTCTGGGCAAGCACAGATCCCCAAACCTGTTGTGCCTGTGAATAGGCTGCAGGGGGAAGGTGAAGACCAGCAACAGCTTTCCGGGCTGCCACCTTCCGTGTGGGACAAGGAGCCGGAGGTTTGCCTTTTCGGGAACAGGCTCTGCCGAGGATGCGCACCGTGAGCTGTTCCTTCTCTGGGCAAGCACAGATCCCATAAACTGTTGTGCCTGTGAATAGGCTGCAGGGGGAAGGTGAAGACCAGCAACAGCTTTCCGGGCTGCCACCTTCCGTGTGGGACAAGGAGCCGGACGTTTGCCTTTTCGGGAACAGGCTCTGCCGAGGATGCGCACCGTGAGATGTTCCTTCTCTGGGCAAGCACAGATCCCCAAACCTGTTGTGCCTGTGACTAGGCTGCAGGGGGAAGGTGAAGACCAGCAAGAGCTTTCCGGGCTGCCACCTTCCGTGTGGGACAAGGAGCCGGACGTTTGCCTTTTCGGGAACAGGCTCTGCCGAGGATGCGCACCGTGAGATGTTCCTTCTCTGGGCAAGCACAGATCCCCAAACCTGTTGTGCCTGTGAATAGGCTGCAGGGGGAAGGTGAAGACCAGCAACAGCTTTCCGGGCTGCCACCTTCCGTGTGGGACAAGGAGCCGGAGGTTTGCCTTTTCGGGAACAGGCTCTGCCGAGGATGCGCACCGTGAGATGTTCCTTCTCTGGGCAAGCACAGATCCCCAAACCTGTTGTGCCTGTGAATAGGCTGCAGGGGGAAGGTGAAGACCAGCAACAGCTTTCAGGGCTGCCACCTTCCGTGTGGGACAAGGAGCCGGACGTTTGCCTTTTCGGGAACAGGCTCTGCCGAGGATGCGCACCGTGAGATGTTCCTTCTCTGGGCAAGCACAGATCCCCAAACCTGTTGTGCCTGTGAATAGGCTGCAGGGGGAAGGTGAAGACCAGCAACAGCTTTCAGGGCTGCCACCTTCCGTGTGGGACAAGGAGCCGGACGTTTGCCTTTTCGGGAACAGGCTCTGCCGAGGATGCACACCGTGAGAGATTGCGTCTTTGGGAAAGCAGACATTCCCAGTGCGGTGGTGCCTGTGAATAGGCTGCAGGGGGAAGGTGAAGACCAGCAACAGCTTTCCGGGCTGCCACCTTCCGTGTGGGACAAGGAGCCGGACGTTTGCCTTTTCGGGAACAGGCTCTGCCGAGGATGCGCACCGTGAGATGTTCCTTCTCTGGGCAAGCACAGATCCCAAAACCTGTTGTGCCTGTGAATAGGCTGCAGGGGGAAGGTGAAGACCAGCAACAGCTTTCCGGGCTGCCACCTTCCGTGTGGGACAAGGAGCCGGACGTTTGCCTTTTCGGGAACAGGCTCTGCCGAGGATGCGCACCGTGAGATGTTCCTTCTCTGGGCAAGCACAGATCCCAAAACCTGTTGTGCCTGTGAATAGGTGCAGGGGGAAGGTGAAGACCAGCAAGAGCTTTCCGGGCTGCCACCTTCCGTGTGGGACAAGGAGCCGGACGTTTGCCTTTTCGGGAACAGGCTCTGCCGAGGATGCGCACCGTGAGATGTTCCTTCTCTGGGCAAGCACAGATCCCCAAACCTGTTGTGCCTGTGAATAGGCTGCAGGGGGAAGGTGAAGACCAGCAACAGCTTTCCGGGCTGCCACCTTCCGTGTGGGACAAGGAGCCGGACGTTTGCCTTTTCGGGAACAGGCTCTGCCGAGGATGCGCACCGTGAGATGTTCCTTCTCTGCGCAAGCAGAGATCCCAAAACCTGTTGTGCCTGTGAATAGGCTGCAGGGGGAAGGTGAAGACCAGCAACAGCTTTCCGGGCTGCCACCTTCCGTGTGGGACAAGGAGCCGGAGGTTTGCCTTTTCGGGAACAGGCTCTGCCGAGGATGCGCACCGTGAGATGTTCCTTCTCTGGGCAAGCACAGATCCCCAAACCTGTTGTGCCTGTGAATAGGCTGCAGGGGGAAGGTGAAGACCAGCAACAGCTTTCCGGGCTGCCACCTTCCGTGTGGGACAAGGAGCCGGACGTTTGCCTTTTCGGGAACAGGCTCTGCCGAGGATGCGCACCGTGAGATGTTCCTTCTCTGGGCAAGCACAGATCCCCAAACCTGTTGTGCCTGTGAATAGGCTGCAGGGGGAAGGTGAAGACCAGCAACAGCTTTCAGGGCTGCCACCTTCCGTGTGGGACAAGGAGCCGGACGTTTGCCTTTTCGGGAACAGGCTCTGCCGAGGATGCGCACCGTGAGATGTTCCTTCTCTGGGCAAGCACAGATCCCCAAACCTGTTGTGCCTGTGAATAGGCTGCAGGGGGAAGGTGAAGACCAGCAAGAGCTTTCCGGGCTGCCACCTTCCGTGTGGGACAAGGAGCCGGACGTTTGCCTTTTCGGGAACAGGCTCTGCCGAGGATGCGCACCGTGAGATGTTCCTTCTCTGGGCAAGCACAGATCCCCAAACCTGTTGTGCCTGTGAATAGGCTGCAGGGGGAAGGTGAAGACCAGCAACAGCTTTCCGGGCTGCCACCTTCCGTGTGGGACAAGGAGCCGGACGTTTGCCTTTTCGGGAACAGGCTCTGCCGAGGATGCGCACCGTGAGATGTTCCTTCTCTGGGCAAGCACAGATCCCCAAACCTGTTGTGCCTGTGAATAGGCTGCAGGGGGAAGGTGAAGACCAGCAACAGCTTTCCGGGCTGCCACCTTCCGTGTGGGACAAGGAGCCGGACGTTTGCCTTTTTGGGAACAGGCTCTGCCGAGGATGCGCACCGTGAGAGATTGCGTCTTTGGAAAAGCAGAGATTCCCAGTGCGGTGGTGCCTGTGAATAGGCTGCAGGGGGAAGGTGAAGACCAGCAAGAGCTTTCCGGGCTGCCACCTTCCGTGTGGGACAAGGAGCCGGACGTTTGCCTTTTCGGGAACAGGCTCTGCCGAGGATGCGCACCGTGAGATGTTCCTTCTCTGGGCAAGCACAGATCCCAAAACCTGTTGTGCCTGTGAATAGGCTGCAGGGGGAAGGTGAAGACCAGCAACAGCTTTCAGGGCTGCCACCATCCGTGTGGGACAAGGAGCCGGACGTTTGCCTTTTCGGGAACAGGCTCTGCCGAGGATGCGCACCGTGAGAGATTGCGTGTTTGGGAAAGCAGACATTCCCAGTGCGGTGGTGCCTGTGAATAGGCTGCAGGGGGAAGGTGAAGACCAGCAACAGCTTTCCGGGCTGCCACCTTCCGTGTGGGACAAGGAGCCGGACGTTTGCCTTTTCGGGAACAGGCTCTGCCGAGGATGCGCACCGTGAGATGTTCCTTCTCTGGGCAAGCACAGATCCCATAAACTGTTGTGCCTGTGACTAGGCTGCAGGGGGAAGGTGAAGACCAGCAAGAGCTTTCCGGGCTCCCACCTTCCGTGTGGGACAAGGAGCCGGACGTTTGCCTTTTCGGGAACAGGCTCTGCCGAGGATGCGCACCGTGAGATGTTCCTTCTCTGGGCAAGCACAGATCCCCAAACCTGTTGTGCCTGTGACTAGGCTGCAGGGGGAAGGTGAAGACCAGCAAGAGCTTTCCGGGCTGCCACCTTCCGTGTGGGACAAGGAGCCGGACGTTTGCCTTTTCGGGAACAGGCTCTGCCGAGGATGCGCACCGTGAGATGTTCCTTCTCTGGGCAAGCACAGATCCCCAAACCTGTTGTGCCTGTGAATAGGCTGCAGGGGGAAGGTGAAGACCAGCAACAGCTTTCCGGGCTGCCACCTTCCGTGTGGGACAAGGAGCCGGAGGTTTGCCTTTTCGGGAACAGGCTCTGCCGAGGATGCGCACCGTGAGATGTTCCTTCTCTGGGCAAGCACAGATCCCAAAACCTGTTGTGCCTGTGAATAGGCTGCAGGGGGAAGGTGAAGACCAGCAACAGCTTTCCGGGCTGCCACCTTCCGTGTGGGACAAGGAGCCGGACGTTTGCCTTTTCGGGAACAGGCTCTGCCGAGGATGCGCACCGTGAGATGTTCCTTCTCTGGGCAAGCACAGATCCCCAAACCTGTTGTGCCTGTGAATAGGCTGCAGGGGGAAGGTGAAGACCAGCAACAGCTTTCAGGGCTGCCACCTTCCGTGTGGGACAAGGAGCCGGACGTTTGCCTTTTCGGGAACAGGCTCTGCCGAGGATGCACACCGTGAGAGATTGCGTCTTTGGGAAAGCAGACATTCCCAGTGCGGTGGTGCCTGTGAATAGGCTGCAGGGGGAAGGTGAAGACCAGCAAGAGCTTTCCGGGCTGCCACCTTCCGTGTGGGACAAGGAGCCGGACGTTTGCCTTTTCGGGAACAGGCTCTGCCGAGGATGCGCACCGTGAGATGTTCCTTCTCTGGGCAAGCACAGATCCCAAAACCTGTTGTGCCTGTGAATAGGCTGCAGGGGGAAGGTGAAGACCAGCAACAGCTTTCCGGGCTGCCACCTTCCGTGTGGGACAAGGAGCCGGACGTTTGCCTTTTCGGGAACAGGCTCTGCCGAGGATGCGCACCGTGAGATGTTCCTTCTCTGGGCAAGCACAGATCCCAAAACCTGTTGTGCCTGTGAATAGGCTGCAGGGGGAAGGTGAAGACCAGCAAGAGCTTTCAGGGCTGCCACCTTCCGTGTGGGACAAGGAGCCGGACGTTTGCCTTTTCGGGAACAGGCTCTGCCGAGGATGCGCACCGTGAGATGTTCCTTCTCTGGGCAAGCACAGATCCCCAAACCTGTTGTGCCTGTGAATAGGCTGCAGGGGGAAGGTGAAGACCAGCAACAGCTTTCCGGGCTGCCACCTTCCGTGTGGGACAAGGAGCCGGAGGTTTGCCTTTTCGGGAACAGGCTCTGCTGAGGATGCGCACCGTGAGATGTTCCTTCTCTGCGCAAGCAGAGATCCCTAAACCTGTTGTGCCTGTGAATAGGCTGCAGGGGGAAGGTGAAGACCAGCAACAGCTTTCCGGGCTGCCACCTTCCGTGTGGGACAAGGAGCCGGACGTTTGCCTTTTCGGGAACAGGCTCTGCCGAGGATGCGCACCGTGAGATGTTCCTTCTCTGGGCAAGCACAGATCCCAAAACCTGTTGTGCCTGTGAATAGGCTGCAGGGGGAAGGTGAAGACCAGCAACAGCTTTCAGGGCTGCCACCTTCCGTGTGGGACAAGGAGCCGGACGTTTGCCTTTTCGGGAACAGGCTCTGCCGAGGATGCGCACCGTGAGATGTTCCTTCTCTGCGCAAGCACAGATCCCCAAACCTGTTGTGCCTGTGAATAGGCTGCAGGGGGAAGGTGAAGACCAGCAACAGCTTTCAGGGCTGCCACCTTCCGTGTGGGACAAGGAGCCGGACGTTTGCCTTTTCGGGAACAGGCTCTGCCGAGGATGCGCACCGTGAGATATTCCTTCTCTGGGCAAGCACAGATCCCCAAACCTGTTGTGCCTGTGAATAGGCTGCAGGGGGAAGGTGAAGACCAGCAACAGCTTTCCGGGCTGCCACCTTCCGTGTGGGACAAGGAGCCGGACGTTTGCCTTTTCGGGAACAGGCTCTGCCGAGGATGCGCACCGTGAGATGTTCCTTCTCTGCGCAAGCACAGATCCCAAAACCTGTTGTGCCTGTGAATAGGCTGCAGGGGGAAGGTGAAGACCAGCAAGAGCTTTCCGGGCTGCCACCTTCCGTGTGGGACAAGGAGCCGGACGTTTGCCTTTTCGGGAACAGGCTCTGCCGAGGATGCGCACCGTGAGATGTTCCTTCTCTGGGCAAGCACAGATCCCCAAACCTGTTGTGCCTGTGAATAGGCTGCAGGGGGAAGGTGAAGACCAGCAACAGCTTTCCGGGCTGCCACCTTCCGTGTGGGACAAGGAGCCGGACGTTTGCCTTTTCGGGAACAGGCTCTGCCGAGGATGCGCACCGTGAGATGTTCCTTCTCTGGGCAAGCACAGATCCCCAAACCTGTTGTGCCTGTGAATAGGCTGCAGGGGGAAGGTGAAGACCAGCAACAGCTTTCCGGGCTGCCACCTTCCGTGTGGGACAAGGAGCCGGACGTTTGCCTTTTCGGGAACAGGCTCTGCCGAGGATGCGCACCGTGAGAGATTGCGTCTTTGGAAAAGCAGAGATTCCCAGTGCGGTGGTGCCTGTGAATAGGCTGCAGGGGGAAGGTGAAGACCAGCAAGAGCTTTCCGGGCTGCCACCTTCCGTGTGGGACAAGGAGCCGGACGTTTGCCTTTTCGGGAACAGGCTCTGCCGAGGATGCGCACCGTGAGATGTTCCTTCTCTGGGCAAGCACAGATCCCAAAACCTGTTGTGCCTGTGAATAGGCTGCAGGGGGAAGGTGAAGACCAGCACCAGCTTTCCGGGCTGCCACCTTCCGTGTGGGACAAGGAGCCGGAGGTTTGCCTTTTCGGGAACAGGCTCTGCCGAGGATGCGCACCGTGAGATGTTCCTTCTCTGGGCAAGCACAGATCCCCAAACCTGTTGTGCCTGTGAATAGGCTGCAGGGGGAAGGTGAAGACCAGCAACAGCTTTCAGGGCTGCCACCTTCCGTGTGGGACAAGGAGCCGGACGTTTGCCTTTTCGGGAACAGGCTCTGCCGAGGATGCGCACCGTGAGATGTTCCTTCTCTGGGCAAGCACAGATCCCCAAACCTGTTGTGCCTGTGAATAGGCTGCAGGGGGAAGGTGAAGACCAGCAAGAGCTTTCCGGGCTGCCACCTTCCGTGTGGGACAAGGAGCCGGACGTTTGCCTTTTCGGGAACAGGCTCTGCCGAGGATGCGCACCGTGAGATGTTCCTTCTATGGGCAAGCACAGATCCCATAAACTGTTGTGCCTGTGACTAGGCTGCAGGGGGAAGGTGAAGACCAGCAACAGCTTTCCGGGCTGCCATCTTCCGTGTGGGACAAGGAGCCGGACGTTTGCCTTTTCGGGAACAGGCTCTGCCGAGGATGCGCACCGTGAGATGTTCCTTCTCTGGGCAAGCACAGATCCCATAAACTGTTGTGCCTGTGAATAGGCTGCAGGGGGAAGGTGAAGACCAGCAACAGCTTTCCGGGCTGCCACCTTCCGTGTGGGACAAGGAGCCGGACGTTTGCCTTTTCGGGAACAGGCTCTGCCGAGGATGCGCACCGTGAGAGATTGCGTCTTTGGGAAAGCAGACATTCCCAGTGCGGTGGTGCCTGTGACTAGGCTGCAGGGGGAAGGTGAAGACCAGCAACAGCTTTCCGGGCTGCCACCTTCCGTGTGGGACAAGGAGCCGGACGTTTGCCTTTTCGGGAACAGGCTCTGCCGAGGATGCGCACCGTGAGATGTTCCTTCTCTGGGCAAGCACAGATCCCCAAACCTGTTGTGCCTGTGAATAGGCTGCAGGGGGAAGGTGAAGACCAGCAACAGCTTTCCGGGCTGCCACCTTCCGTGTGGGACAAGGAGCCAGAGGTTTGCCTTTTCGGGAACAGGCTCTGCCGAGGATGCGCACCGTGAGATGTTCCTTCTCTGGGCAAGCACAGATCCCCAACCCTGTTGTGCCTGTGAATAGGCTGCAGGGGGAAGGTGAAGACCAGCAAGAGCTTTCCGGGCTGCCACCTTCCGTGTGGGACAAGGAGCCGGACGTTTGCCTTTTCGGGAACAGGCTCTGCCGAGGATGCGCACCGTGAGATGTTCCTTCTCTGCGCAAGCACAGATCCCCAAACCTGTTGTGCCTGTGAATAGGCTGCAGGGGGAAGGTGAAGACCAGCAACAGCTTTCAGGGCTGCCACCATCCATGTGGGACAAGGAGCCGGACGTTTGCCTTTTCGGGAACAGGCTCTGCCGAGGATGCGCACCGTGAGATGTTCCTTCTCTGGGCAAGCACAGATCCCCAAACCTGTTGTGCCTGTGAATAGGCTGCAGGGGGAAGGTGAAGACCAGCAACAGCTTTCCGGGCTGCCACCTTCCGTGTGGGACAAGGAGCCGGACGTTTGCCTTTTCGGGAACAGGCTCTGCCGAGGATGCGCACCGTGAGATGTTCCTTCTCTGCGCAAGCACAGATCCCCAAACCTGTTGTGCCTGTGACTAGGCTGCAGGGGGAAGGTGAAGACCAGCAAGAGCTTTCCGGGCTGCCACCTTCCGTGTGGGACAAGGAGCCGGACGTTTGCCTTTTCGGGAACAGGCTCTGCCGAGGATGCGCACCGTGAGATGTTCCTTCTCTGCGCAAGCACAGATCCCAAAACCTGTTGTGCCTGTGAATAGGCTGCAGGGGGAAGGTGAAGACCAGCAACAGCTTTCCGGGCTGCCACCTTCCGTGTGGGACAAGGAGCCGGAGGTTTGCCTTTTCGGGAACAGGCTCTGCCGAGGATGCGCACCGTGAGATGTTCCTTCTCTGGGCAAGCACAGATCCCCAAACCTGTTGTGCCTGTGAATAGGCTGCAGGGGGAAGGTGAAGACCAGCAACAGCTTTCCGGGCTGCCACCTTCCGTGTGGGACAAGGAGCCGGACGTTTGCCTTTTCGGGAACAGGCTCTGCCGAGGATGCGCACCGTGAGATGTTCCTTCTCTGCGCAAGCACAGATCCCAAAACCTGTTGTGCCTGTGAATAGGCTGCAGGGGGAAGGTGAAGACCAGCAAGAGCTTTCCGGGCTGCCACCTTCAGTGTGGGACAAGGAGCCGGACGTTTGCCTTTTCGGGAACAGGCTCTGCCGAGGATGCGCACCGTGAGATGTTCCTTCTCTGCGCAAGCACAGATCCCAAAACCTGTTGTGCCTGTGAATAGGCTGCAGGGGGAAGGTGAAGACCAGCAACAGCTTTCCGGGCTGCCACCTTCCGTGTGGGACAAGGAGCCGGACGTTTGCCTTTTCGGGAACAGGCTCTGCCGAGGATGCGCACCGTGAGATATTCCTTCTCTGGGCAAGCACAGATCCCCAAACCTGTTGTGCCTGTGACTAGGCTGCAGGGGGAAGGTGAAGACCAGCAACAGCTTTCCGGGCTGCCACCTTCCGTGTGGGACAAGGAGCCGGACGTTTGCCTTTTCGGGAACAGGCTCTGCCGAGGATGCGCACCGTGAGATGTTCCTTCTCTGGGCAAGCACAGATCCCCAAACCTGTTGTGCCTGTGAATAGGCTGCAGGGGGAAGGTGAAGACCAGCAACAGCTTTCCGGGCTGCCACCTTCCGTGTGGGACAAGGAGCCGGACGTTTGCCTTTTCGGGAACAGGCTCTGCCGAGGATGCGCACCGTGAGAGATTGCGTCTTTGGAAAAGCAGAGATTCCCAGTGCGGTGGTGCCTGTGAATAGGCTGCAGGGGGAAGGTGAAGACCAGCAAGAGCTTTCCGGGCTGCCACCTTCCGTGTGGGACAAGGAGCCGGACGTTTGCCTTTTCGGGAACAGGCTCTGCCGAGGATGCGCACCGTGAGATGTTCCTTCTCTGGGCAAGCACAGATCCCAAAACCTGTTGTGCCTGTGAATAGGCTGCAGGGGGAAGGTGAAGACCAGCACCAGCTTTCCGGGCTGCCACCTTCCGTGTGGGACAAGGAGCCGGAGGTTTGCCTTTTCGGGAACAGGCTCTGCCGAGGATGCGCACCGTGAGATGTTCCTTCTCTGGGCAAGCACAGATCCCCAAACCTGTTGTGCCTGTGAATAGGCTGCAGGGGGAAGGTGAAGACCAGCAACAGCTTTCAGGGCTGCCACCTTCCGTGTGGGACAAGGAGCCGGACGTTTGCCTTTTCGGGAACAGGCTCTGCCGAGGATGCGCACCGTGAGATGTTCCTTCTCTGGGCAAGCACAGATCCCCAAACCTGTTGTGCCTGTGAATAGGCTGCAGGGGGAAGGTGAAGACCAGCAAGAGCTTTCCGGGCTGCCACCTTCCGTGTGGGACAAGGAGCCGGACGTTTGCCTTTTCGGGAACAGGCTCTGCCGAGGATGCGCACCGTGAGATGTTCCTTCTATGGGCAAGCACAGATCCCATAAACTGTTGTGCCTGTGACTAGGCTGCAGGGGGAAGGTGAAGACCAGCAACAGCTTTCCGGGCTGCCATCTTCCGTGTGGGACAAGGAGCCGGACGTTTGCCTTTTCGGGAACAGGCTCTGCCGAGGATGCGCACCGTGAGATGTTCCTTCTCTGGGCAAGCACAGATCCCATAAACTGTTGTGCCTGTGAATAGGCTGCAGGGGGAAGGTGAAGACCAGCAACAGCTTTCCGGGCTGCCACCTTCCGTGTGGGACAAGGAGCCGGACGTTTGCCTTTTCGGGAACAGGCTCTGCCGAGGATGCGCACCGTGAGAGATTGCGTCTTTGGGAAAGCAGACATTCCCAGTGCGGTGGTGCCTGTGACTAGGCTGCAGGGGGAAGGTGAAGACCAGCAACAGCTTTCCGGGCTGCCACCTTCCGTGTGGGACAAGGAGCCGGACGTTTGCCTTTTCGGGAACAGGCTCTGCCGAGGATGCGCACCGTGAGATGTTCCTTCTCTGGGCAAGCACAGATCCCCAAACCTGTTGTGCCTGTGAATAGGCTGCAGGGGGAAGGTGAAGACCAGCAACAGCTTTCCGGGCTGCCACCTTCCGTGTGGGACAAGGAGCCAGAGGTTTGCCTTTTCGGGAACAGGCTCTGCCGAGGATGCGCACCGTGAGATGTTCCTTCTCTGGGCAAGCACAGATCCCCAACCCTGTTGTGCCTGTGAATAGGCTGCAGGGGGAAGGTGAAGACCAGCAAGAGCTTTCCGGGCTGCCACCTTCCGTGTGGGACAAGGAGCCGGACGTTTGCCTTTTCGGGAACAGGCTCTGCCGAGGATGCGCACCGTGAGATGTTCCTTCTCTGCGCAAGCACAGATCCCCAAACCTGTTGTGCCTGTGAATAGGCTGCAGGGGGAAGGTGAAGACCAGCAACAGCTTTCAGGGCTGCCACCATCCATGTGGGACAAGGAGCCGGACGTTTGCCTTTTCGGGAACAGGCTCTGCCGAGGATGCGCACCGTGAGATGTTCCTTCTCTGGGCAAGCACAGATCCCCAAACCTGTTGTGCCTGTGAATAGGCTGCAGGGGGAAGGTGAAGACCAGCAACAGCTTTCCGGGCTGCCACCTTCCGTGTGGGACAAGGAGCCGGACGTTTGCCTTTTCGGGAACAGGCTCTGCCGAGGATGCGCACCGTGAGATGTTCCTTCTCTGCGCAAGCACAGATCCCCAAACCTGTTGTGCCTGTGACTAGGCTGCAGGGGGAAGGTGAAGACCAGCAAGAGCTTTCCGGGCTGCCACCTTCCGTGTGGGACAAGGAGCCAGACGTTTGCCTTTTCGGGAACAGGCTCTGCCGAGGATGCGCACCGTGAGATGTTCCTTCTCTGCGCAAGCACAGATCCCAAAACCTGTTGTGCCTGTGAATAGGCTGCAGGGGGAAGGTGAAGACCAGCAACAGCTTTCCGGGCTGCCACCTTCCGTGTGGGACAAGGAGCCGGAGGTTTGCCTTTTCGGGAACAGGCTCTGCCGAGGATGCGCACCGTGAGATGTTCCTTCTCTGGGCAAGCACAGATCCCCAAACCTGTTGTGCCTGTGAATAGGCTGCAGGGGGAAGGTGAAGACCAGCAACAGCTTTCCGGGCTGCCACCTTCCGTGTGGGACAAGGAGCCGGACGTTTGCCTTTTCGGGAACAGGCTCTGCCGAGGATGCGCACCGTGAGATGTTCCTTCTCTGCGCAAGCACAGATCCCAAAACCTGTTGTGCCTGTGAATAGGCTGCAGGGGGAAGGTGAAGACCAGCAAGAGCTTTCCGGGCTGCCACCTTCAGTGTGGGACAAGGAGCCGGACGTTTGCCTTTTCGGGAACAGGCTCTGCCGAGGATGCGCACCGTGAGATGTTCCTTCTCTGCGCAAGCACAGATCCCAAAACCTGTTGTGCCTGTGAATAGGCTGCAGGGGGAAGGTGAAGACCAGCAACAGCTTTCCGGGCTGCCACCTTCCGTGTGGGACAAGGAGCCGGACGTTTGCCTTTTCGGGAACAGGCTCTGCCGAGGATGCGCACCGTGAGATATTCCTTCTCTGGGCAAGCACAGATCCCCAAACCTGTTGTGCCTGTGACTAGGCTGCAGGGGGAAGGTGAAGACCAGCAAGAGCTTTCCGGGCTGCCACCTTCCGTGTGGGACAAGGAGCCGGAGGTTTGCCTTTTCGGGAACAGGCTCTGCCGAGGATGCGCACCGTGAGATGTTCCTTCTCTGGGCAAGCACAGATCCCCAAACCTGTTGTGCCTGTGAATAGGCTGCAGGGGGAAGGTGAAGACCAGCAACAGCTTTCCGGGCTGCCACCTTCCGTGTGGGACAAGGAGCCGGACGTTTGCCTTTTCGGGAACAGGCTCTGCCGAGGATGCGCACCGTGAGATGTTCCTTCTCTGGGCAAGCACAGATCCCCAAACCTGTTGTGCCTGTGAATAGGCTGCAGGGGGAAGGTGAAGACCAGCAACAGCTTTCCGGGCTGCCACCTTCCGTGTGGGACAAGGAGCCGGACGTTTGCCTTTTCGGGAACAGGCTCTGCCGAGGATGCGCACCGTGAGAGATTGCGTCTTTGGAAAAGCAGAGATTCCCAGTGCGGTGGTGCCTGTGAATAGGCTGCAGGGGGAAGGTGAAGACGAGCAAGAGCTTTCCGGGCTGCCACCTTCCGTGTGGGACAAGGAGCCGGACGTTTGCCTTTTCGGGAATAGGCTCTGCCGAGGATGCGCACCGTGAGATGTTCCTTCTCTGCGCAAGCACAGATCCCAAAACCTGTTGTGCCTGTGAATAGGCTGCAGGGGGAAGGTGAAGACCAGCACCAGCTTTCCGGGCTGCCACCTTCCGTGTGGGACAAGGAGCCGGAGGTTTGCCTTTTCGGGAACAGGCTCTGCCGAGGATGCGCACCGTGAGATGTTCCTTCTCTGGGCAAGCACAGATCCCCAAACCTGTTGTGCCTGTGAATAGGCTGCAGGGGGAAGGTGAAGACCAGCAAGAGCTTTCAGGGCTGCCACCTTCCGTGTGGGACAAGGAGCCGGACGTTTGCCTTTTCGGGAACAGGCTCTGCCGAGGATGCGCACCGTGAGATGTTCCTTCTCTGGGCAAGCACAGATCCCCAAACCTGTTGTGCCTGTGACTAGGCTGCAGGGGGAAGGTGAAGACCAGCAAGAGCTTTCCGGGCTGCCACCTTCCGTGTGGGACAAGGAGCCGGACGTTTGCCTTTTCGGGAACAGGCTCTGCCGAGGATGCGCACCGTGAGATGTTCCTTCTATGGGCAAGCACAGATCCCATAAACTGTTGTGCCTGTGACTAGGCTGCAGGGGGAAGGTGAAGACCAGCAACAGCTTTCAGGGCTGCCACCTTCCGTGTGGGACAAGGAGCCGGACGTTTGCCTTTTCGGGAACAGGCTCTGCCGAGGATGCGCACCGTGAGATGTTCCTTCTCTGGGCAAGCACAGATCCCATAAACTGTTGTGCCTGTGAATAGGCTGCAGGGGGAAGGTAAAGACCAGCAACAGCTTTCCGGGCTGCCACCTTCCGTGTGGGACAAGGAGCCGGACGTTTGCCTTTTCGGGAACAGGCTCTGCCGAGGATGCGCACCGTGAGAGATTGCGTCTTTGGGAAAGCAGACATTCCCAGTGCGGTGGTGCCTGTGACTAGGCTGCAGGGGGAAGGTGAAGACCAGCAACAGCTTTCCGGGCTGCCACCTTCCGTGTGGGACAAGGAGCCGGACGTTTGCCTTTTCGGGAACAGGCTCTGCCGAGGATGCGCACCGTGAGATGTTCCTTCTCTGCGCAAGCAGAGATCCCCAAACCTGTTGTGCCTGTGAATAGGCTGCAGGGGGAAGGTGAAGACCAGCAACAGCTTTCCGGGCTGCCACCTTCCGTGTGGGACAAGGAGCCAGAGGTTTGCCTTTTCGGGAACAGGCTCTGCCGAGGATGCGCACCGTGAGATGTTCCTTCTCTGGGCAAGCACAGATCCCCAACCCTGTTGTGCCTGTGAATAGGCTGCAGGGGGAAGGTGAAGACCAGCAAGAGCTTTCCGGGCTGCCACCTTCCGTGTGGGACAAGGAGCCGGACGTTTGCCTTTTCGGGAACAGGCTCTGCCGAGGATGCGCACCGTGAGATGTTCCTTCTCTGGGCAAGCACAGATCCCCAAACCTGTTGTGCCTGTGAATAGGCTGCAGGGGGAAGGTGAAGACCAGCAACAGCTTTCCGGGCTGCCACCTTCCGTGTGGGACAAGGAGCCGGACGTTTGCCTTTTCGGGAACAGGCTCTGCCGAGGATGCGCACCGTGAGAGATTGCGTCTTTGGAAAAGCAGAGATTCCCAGTGCGGTGGTGCCTGTGAATAGGCTGCAGGGGGAAGGTGAAGACCAGCAAGAGCTTTCCGGGCTGCCACCTTCCGTGTGGGACAAGGAGCCGGACGTTTGCCTTTTCGGGAACAGGCTCTGCCGAGGATGCGCACCGTGAGATGTTCCTTCTCTGCGCAAGCACAGATCCCAAAACCTGTTGTGCCTGTGAATAGGCTGCAGGGGGAAGGTGAAGACCAGCAAGAGCTTTCCGGGCTGCCACCTTCCGTGTGGGACAAGGAGCCGGAGGTTTGCCTTTTCGGGAACAGGCTCTGCCGAGGATGCGCACCGTGAGATGTTCCTTCTCTGGGCAAGCACAGATCCCCAAACCTGTTGTGCCTGTGAATAGGCTGCAGGGGGAAGGTGAAGACCAGCAAGAGCTTTCAGGGCTGCCACCTTCCGTGTGGGACAAGGAGCCGGACGTTTGCCTTTTCGGGAACAGGCTCTGCCGAGGATGCGCACCGTGAGATGTTCCTTCTCTGGGCAAGCACAGATCCCCAAACCTGTTGTGCCTGTGAATAGGCTGCAGGGGGAAGGTGAAGACCAGCAAGAGCTTTCCGGGCTGCCACCTTCCGTGTGGGACAAGGAGCCGGACGTTTGCCTTTTCGGGAACAGGCTCTGCCGAGGATGCGCACCGTGAGATGTTCCTTCTATGGGCAAGCACAGATCCCATAAACTGTTGTGCCTGTGAATAGGCTGCAGGGGGAAGGTGAAGACCAGCAACAGCTTTCAGGGCTGCCACCTTCCGTGTGGGACAAGGAGCCGGACGTTTGCCTTTTCGGGAACAGGCTCTGCCGAGGATGCGCACCGTGAGATGTTCCTTCTCTGGGCAAGCACAGATCCCATAAACTGTTGTGCCTGTGAATAGGCTGCAGGGGGAAGGTAAAGACCAGCAACAGCTTTCCGGGCTGCCACCTTCCGTGTGGGACAAGGAGCCGGACGTTTGCCTTTTCGGGAACAGGCTCTGCCGAGGATGCGCACCGTGAGAGATTGCGTCTTTGGGAAAGCAGACATTCCCAGTGCGGTGGTGCCTGTGACTAGGCTGCAGGGGGAAGGTGAAGACCAGCAACAGCTTTCCGGGCTGCCACCTTCCGTGTGGGACAAGGAGCCGGACGTTTGCCTTTTCGGGAACAGGCTCTGCCGAGGATGCGCACCGTGAGATGTTCCTTCTCTGCGCAAGCACAGATCCCAAAACCTGTTGTGCCTGTGAATAGGCTGCAGGGGGAAGGTGAAGACCAGCAACAGCTTTCCGGGCTGCCACCTTCCGTGTGGGACAAGGAGCCAGAGGTTTGCCTTTCGGGAACAGGCTCTGCCGAGGATGCGCACCGTGAGATGTTCCTTCTCTGGGCAAGCACAGATCCCCAACCCTGTTGTGCCTGTGAATAGGCTGCAGGGGGAAGGTGAAGACCAGCAAGAGCTTTCCGGGCTGCCACCTTCCGTGTGGGACAAGGAGCCGGACGTTTGCCTTTTCGGGAACAGGCTCTGCCGAGGATGCGCACCGTGAGATGTTCCTTCTCTGGGCAAGCACAGATCCCCAAACCTGTTGTGCCTGTGAATAGGCTGCAGGGGGAAGGTGAAGACCAGCAACAGCTTTCAGGGCTGCCACCATCCATGTGGGACAAGGAGCCGGACGTTTGCCTTTTCGGGAACAGGCTCTGCCGAGGATGCGCACCGTGAGATGTTCCTTCTCTGGGCAAGCACAGATCCCCAAACCTGTTGTGCCTGTGAATAGGCTGCAGGGGGAAGGTGAAGACCAGCAACAGCTTTCCGGGCTGCCACCTTCCGTGTGGGACAAGGAGCCGGACGTTTGCCTTTTCGGGAACAGGCTCTGCCGAGGATGCGCACCGTGAGATGTTCCTTCTCTGCGCAAGCACAGATCCCCAAACCTGTTGTGCCTGTGACTAGGCTGCAGGGGGAAGGTGAAGACCAGCAAGAGCTTTCCGGGCTGCCACCTTCCGTGTGGGACAAGGAGCCGGACGTTTGCCTTTTCGGGAACAGGCTCTGCCGAGGATGCGCACCGTGAGATGTTCCTTCTCTGGGCAAGCACAGATCCCCAAACCTGTTGTGCCTGTGAATAGGCTGCAGGGGGAAGGTGAAGACCAGCAACAGCTTTCCGGGCTGCCACCTTCCGTGTGGGACAAGGAGCCGGAGGTTTGCCTTTTCGGGAACAGGCTCTGCCGAGGATGCGCACCGTGAGATATTCCTTCTCTGGGCAAGCACAGATCCCCAAACCTGTTGTGCCTGTGAATAGGCTGCAGGGGGAAGGTGAAGACCAGCAAGAGCTTTCCGGGCTGCCACCTTCCGTGTGGGACAAGGAGCCGGAGGTTTGCCTTTTCGGGAACAGGCTCTGCCGAGGATGCGCACCGTGAGATGTTCCTTCTCTGGGCAAGCACAGATCCCCAAACCTGTTGTGCCTGTGAATAGGCTGCAGGGGGAAGGTGAAGACCAGCAAGAGCTTTCCGGGCTGCCACCTTCCGTGTGGGACAAGGAGCCGGACGTTTGCCTTTTCGGGAACAGGCTCTGCCGAGGATGCGCACCGTGAGATGTTCCTTCTCTGGGCAAGCACAGATCCCCAAACCTGTTGTGCCTGTGAATAGGCTGCAGGGGGAAGGTGAAGACCAGCAAGAGCTTTCCGGGCTGCCACCTTCCGTGTGGGACAAGGAGCCGGACGTTTGCCTTTTCGGGAACAGGCTCTGCCGAGGATGCGCACCGTGAGATATTCCTTCTCTGGGCAAGCACAGATCCCCAAACCTGTTGTGCCTGTGAATAGGCTGCAGGGGGAAGGTGAAGACCAGCAACAGCTTTCCGGGCTGCCACCTTCCGTGTGGGACAAGGAGCCGGACGTTTGCCTTTTCGGGAACAGGCTCTGCCGAGGATGCGCACCGTGAGATGTTCCTTCTCTGCGCAAGCACAGATCCCAAAACCTGTTGTGCCTGTGAATAGGCTGCAGGGGGAAGGTGAAGACCAGCAACAGCTTTCCGGGCTGCCACCTTCCGTGTGGGACAAGGAGCCGGACGTTTGCCTTTTCGGGAACAGGCTCTGCCGAGGATGCGCACCGTGAGATGTTCCTTCTCTGGGCAAGCACAGATCCCCAAACCTGTTGTGCCTGTGAATAGGCTGCAGGGGGAAGGTGAAGACCAGCAACAGCTTTCCGGGCTGCCACCTTCCGTGTGGGACAAGGAGCCGGACGTTTGCCTTTTCGGGAACAGGCTCTGCCGAGGATGCGCACCGTGAGATGTTCCTTCTCTGGGCAAGCACAGATCCCCAAACCTGTTGTGCCTGTGAATAGGCTGCAGGGGGAAGGTGAAGACCAGCAACAGCTTTCCGGGCTGCCACCTTCCGTGTGGGACAAGGAGCCGGACGTTTGCCTTTTCGGGAACAGGCTCTGCCGAGGATGCGCACCGTGAGAGATTGCGTCTTTGGAAAAGCAGAGATTCCCAGTGCGGTGGTGCCTGTGAATAGGCTGCAGGGGGAAGGTGAAGACCAGCAAGAGCTTTCCGGGCTGCCACCTTCCGTGTGGGACAAGGAGCCGGAGGTTTGCCTTTTCGGGAACAGGCTCTGCCGAGGATGCGCACCGTGAGATGTTCCTTCTCTGGGCAAGCACAGATCCCAAAACCTGTTGTGCCTGTGAATAGGCTGCAGGGGGAAGGTGAAGACCAGCAACAGCTTTCCGGGCTGCCACCTTCCGTGTGGGACAAGGAGCCGGAGGTTTGCCTTTTCGGGAACAGGCTCTGCCGAGGATGCGCACCGTGAGATGTTCCTTCTCTGGGCAAGCACAGATCCCCAAACCTGTTGTGCCTGTGAATAGGCTGCAGGGGGAAGGTGAAGACCAGCAAC
The DNA here is from genome assembly GCF_947461875.1 of Haliaeetus albicilla. Classification (NCBI taxonomy): domain Eukaryota; kingdom Metazoa; phylum Chordata; class Aves; order Accipitriformes; family Accipitridae; genus Haliaeetus; species Haliaeetus albicilla. The sequence continues at coordinate 234,624 of NW_027212563.1, forward strand.
AGCTTTCAGGGCTGCCACCTTCCGTGTGGGACAAGGAGCCGGACGTTTGCCTTTTCGGGAACAGGCTCTGCCGAGGATGCGCACCGTGAGATGTTCCTTCTCTGGGCAAGCACAGATCCCCAAACCTGTTGTGCCTGTGAATAGGCTGCAGGGGGAAGGTGAAGACCAGCAAGAGCTTTCCGGGCTGCCACCTTCCGTGTGGGACAAGGAGCCGGACGTTTGCCTTTTCGGGAACAGGCTCTGCCGAGGATGCGCACCGTGAGATGTTCCTTCTATGGGCAAGCACAGATCCCATAAACTGTTGTGCCTGTGACTAGGCTGCAGGGGGAAGGTGAAGACCAGCAACAGCTTTCAGGGCTGCCACCTTCCGTGTGGGACAAGGAGCCGGACGTTTGCCTTTTCGGGAACAGGCTCTGCCGAGGATGCGCACCGTGAGATGTTCCTTCTCTGGGCAAGCACAGATCCCATAAACTGTTGTGCCTGTGAATAGGCTGCAGGGGGAAGGTAAAGACCAGCAACAGCTTTCCGGGCTGCCACCTTCCGTGTGGGACAAGGAGCCGGACGTTTGCCTTTTCGGGAACAGGCTCTGCCGAGGATGCGCACCGTGAGAGATTGCGTCTTTGGGAAAGCAGACATTCCCAGTGCGGTGGTGCCTGTGACTAGGCTGCAGGGGGAAGGTGAAGACCAGCAACAGCTTTCCGGGCTGCCACCTTCCGTGTGGGACAAGGAGCCGGAGGTTTGCCTTTTCGGGAACAGGCTCTGCCGAGGATGCGCACCGTGAGATGTTCCTTCTCTGGGCAAGCACAGATCCCCAAACCTGTTGTGCCTGTGAATAGGCTGCAGGGGGAAGGTGAAGACCAGCAACAGCTTTCCGGGCTGCCACCTTCCGTGTGGGACAAGGAGCCAGAGGTTTGCCTTTTCGGGAACAGGCTCTGCCGAGGATGCGCACCGTGAGATGTTCCTTCTCTGGGCAAGCACAGATCCCCAACCCTGTTGTGCCTGTGAATAGGCTGCAGGGGGAAGGTGAAGACCAGCAAGAGCTTTCCGGGCTGCCACCTTCCGTGTGGGACAAGGAGCCGGACGTTTGCCTTTTCGGGAACAGGCTCTGCCGAGGATGCGCACCGTGAGATGTTCCTTCTCTGGGCAAGCACAGATCCCCAAACCTGTTGTGCCTGTGAATAGGCTGCAGGGGGAAGGTGAAGACCAGCAACAGCTTTCAGGGCTGCCACCATCCATGTGGGACAAGGAGCCGGACGTTTGCCTTTTCGGGAACAGGCTCTGCCGAGGATGCGCACCGTGAGATGTTCCTTCTCTGGGCAAGCACAGATCCCCAAACCTGTTGTGCCTGTGAATAGGCTGCAGGGGGAAGGTGAAGACCAGCAAGAGCTTTCCGGGCTGCCACCTTCCGTGTGGGACAAGGAGCCGGACGTTTGCCTTTTCGGGAACAGGCTCTGCCGAGGATGCGCACCGTGAGATGTTCCTTCTCTGGGCAAGCACAGATCCCCAAACCTGTTGTGCCTGTGACTAGGCTGCAGGGGGAAGGTGAAGACCAGCAAGAGCTTTCCGGGCTGCCACCTTCCGTGTGGGACAAGGAGCCGGACGTTTGCCTTTTCGGGAACAGGCTCTGCCGAGGATGCGCACCGTGAGATGTTCCTTCTCTGGGCAAGCACAGATCCCCAAACCTGTTGTGCCTGTGAATAGGCTGCAGGGGGAAGGTGAAGACCAGCAAGAGCTTTCCGGGCTGCCACCTTCCGTGTGGGACAAGGAGCCGGAGGTTTGCCTTTTCGGGAACAGGCTCTGCCGAGGATGCGCACCGTGAGATGTTCCTTCTCTGGGCAAGCACAGATCCCCAAACCTGTTGTGCCTGTGAATAGGCTGCAGGGGGAAGGTGAAGACCAGCAACAGCTTTCCGGGCTGCCACCTTCCGTGTGGGACAAGGAGCCGGACGTTTGCCTTTTCGGGAACAGGCTCTGCCGAGGATGCGCACCGTGAGATGTTCCTTCTCTGGGCAAGCACAGATCCCCAACCCTGTTGTGCCTGTGAATAGGCTGCAGGGGGAAGGTGAAGACCAGCAAGAGCTTTCCGGGCTGCCACCTTCCGTGTGGGACAAGGAGCCGGACGTTTGCCTTTTCGGGAACAGGCTCTGCCGAGGATGCGCACCGTGAGATATTCCTTCTCTGGGCAAGCACAGATCCCCAAACCTGTTGTGCCTGTGAATAGGCTGCAGGGGGAAGGTGAAGACCAGCAACAGCTTTCCGGGCTGCCACCTTCCGTGTGGGACAAGGAGCCGGAGGTTTGCCTTTTCGGGAACAGGCTCTGCCGAGGATGCGCACCGTGAGATGTTCCTTCTCTGGGCAAGCACAGATCCCCAAACCTGTTGTGCCTGTGAATAGGCTGCAGGGGGAAGGTGAAGACCAGCAAGAGCTTTCCGGGCTGCCACCTTCCGTGTGGGACAAGGAGCCGGAGGTTTGCCTTTTCGGGAACAGGCTCTGCCGAGGATGCGCACCGTGAGATGTTCCTTCTCTGGGCAAGCACAGATCCCCAAACCTGTTGTGCCTGTGAATAGGCTGCAGGGGGAAGGTGAAGACCAGCAACAGCTTTCCGGGCTGCCACCTTCCGTGTGGGACAAGGAGCCGGACGTTTGCCTTTTCGGGAACAGGCTCTGCCGAGGATGCGCACCGTGAGATGTTCCTTCTCTGGGCAAGCACAGATCCCCAAACCTGTTGTGCCTGTGAATAGGCTGCAGGGGGAAGGTGAAGACCAGCAACAGCTTTCCGGGCTGCCACCTTCCGTGTGGGACAAGGAGCCGGACGTTTGCCTTTTCGGGAACAGGCTCTGCCGAGGATGCGCACCGTGAGATGTTCCTTCTCTGGGCAAGCACAGATCCCCAAACCTGTTGTGCCTGTGAATAGGCTGCAGGGGGAAGGTGAAGACCAGCAAGAGCTTTCCGGGCTGCCACCTTCCGTGTGGGACAAGGAGCCGGACGTTTGCCTTTTCGGGAACAGGCTCTGCCGAGGATGCGCACCGTGAGAGATTGCGTGTTTGGGAAAGCAGACATTCCCAGTGCGGTGGTGCCTGTGAATAGGCTGCAGGGGGAAGGTGAAGACCAGCAACAGCTTTCCGGGCTGCCACCTTCCGTGTGGGACAAGGAGCCGGACGTTTGCCTTTTCGGGAACAGGCTCTGCCGAGGATGCGCACCGTGAGATGTTCCTTCTCTGGGCAAGCACAGATCCCCAAACCTGTTGTGCCTGTGAATAGGCTGCAGGGGGAAGGTGAAGACCAGCAACAGCTTTCCGGGCTGCCACCTTCCGTGTGGGACAAGGAGCCGGACGTTTGCCTTTTCGGGAACAGGCTCTGCCGAGGATGCGCACCGTGAGATGTTCCTTCTCTGGGCAAGCACAGATCCCAAAACCTGTTGTGCCTGTGAATAGGCTGCAGGGGGAAGGTGAAGACCAGCAACAGCTTTCCGGGCTGCCACCTTCCGTGTGGGACAAGGAGCCGGACGTTTGCCTTTTCGGGAACAGGCTCTGCCGAGGATGCGCACCGTGAGATGTTCCTTCTCTGGGCAAGCACAGATCCCCAAACCTGTTGTGCCTGTGAATAGGCTGCAGGGGGAAGGTGAAGACCAGCAAGAGCTTTCCGGGCTGCCACCTTCCGTGTGGGACAAGGAGCCGGACGTTTGCCTTTTCGGGAACAGGCTCTGCCGAGGATGCGCACCGTGAGATGTTCCTTCTCTGGGCAAGCACAGATCCCCAAACCTGTTGTGCCTGTGAATAGGCTGCAGGGGGAAGGTGAAGACCAGCAAGAGCTTTCCGGGCTGCCACCTTCCGTGTGGGACAAGGAGCCGGACGTTTGCCTTTTCGGGAACAGGCTCTGCCGAGGATGCGCACCGTGAGATGTTCCTTCTCTGGGCAAGCACAGATCCCCAAACCTGTTGTGCCTGTGAATAGGCTGCAGGGGGAAGGTGAAGACCAGCAACAGCTTTCAGGGCTGCCACCATCCGTGTGGGACAAGGAGCCGGATGTTTGCCTTTTCGGGAACAGGCTCTGCCGAGGCTGCGCACCGTGAGATGTTCCTTCTCTGGGCAAGCACAGATCCCCAAACCTGTTGTGCCTGTGAATAGGCTGCAGGGGGAAGGTGAAGACCAGCAACAGCTTTCCGGGCTGCCACCTTCCGTGTGGGACAAGGAGCCGGAGGTTTGCCTTTTCGGGAACAGGCTCTGCCGAGGATGCGCACCGTGAGAGATTGCGTCTTTGGGAAAGCAGACATTCCCAGTGCGGTGGTGCCTGTGAATAGGCTGCAGGGGGAAGGTGAAGACCAGCAACAGCTTTCCGGGCTGCCACCTTCCGTGTGGGACAAGGAGCCGGACGTTTGCCTTTTCGGGAACAGGCTCTGCCGAGGATGCGCACCGTGAGATGTTCCTTCTCTGGGCAAGCACAGATCCCCAAACCTGTTGTGCCTGTGAATAGGCTGCAGGGGGAAGGTGAAGACCAGCAACAGCTTTCCGGGCTGCCACCTTCCGTGTGGGACAAGGAGCCGGACGTTTGCCTTTTCGGGAACAGGCTCTGCCGAGGATGCGCACCGTGAGATGTTCCTTCTCTGGGCAAGCACAGATCCCCAAACCTGTTGTGCCTGTGAATAGGCTGCAGGGGGAAGGTGAAGACCAGCAACAGCTTTCCGGGCTGCCACCTTCCGTGTGGGACAAGGAGCCGGAGGTTTGCCTTTTCGGGAACAGGCTCTGCCGAGGATGCGCACCGTGAGATATTCCTTCTCTGGGCAAGCACAGATCCCCAAACCTGTTGTGCCTGTGAATAGGCTGCAGGGGGAAGGTGAAGACCAGCAAGAGCTTTCCGGGCTGCCACCTTCCGTGTGGGACAAGGAGCCGGACGTTTGCCTTTTCGGGAACAGGCTCTGCCGAGGATGCGCACCGTGAGATGTTCCTTCTCTGGGCAAGCACAGATCCCCAAACCTGTTGTGCCTGTGACTAGGCTGCAGGGGGAAGGTGAAGACCAGCAACAGCTTTCCGGGCTGCCACCTTCCGTGTGGGACAAGGAGCCGGACGTTTGCCTTTTCGGGAACAGGCTCTGCCGAGGATGCGCACCGTGAGATGTTCCTTCTCTGGGCAAGCACAGATCCCCAAACCTGTTGTGCCTGTGAATAGGCTGCAGGGGGAAGGTGAAGACCAGCAACAGCTTTCCGGGCTGCCACCTTCCGTGTGGGACAAGGAGCCGGACGTTTGCCTTTTCGGGAACAGGCTCTGCCGAGGATGCGCACCGTGAGATGTTCCTTCTCTGGGCAAGCACAGATCCCCAAACCTGTTGTGCCTGTGAATAGGCTGCAGGGGGAAGGTGAAGACCAGCAACAGCTTTCCGGGCTGCCACCTTCCGTGTGGGACAAGGAGCCGGACGTTTGCCTTTTCGGGAACAGGCTCTGCCGAGGATGCGCACCGTGAGATGTTCCTTCTCTGGGCAAGCACAGATCCCCAAACCTGTTGTGCCTGTGAATAGGCTGCAGGGGGAAGGTGAAGACCAGCAAGAGCTTTCCGGGCTGCCACCTTCCGTGTGGGACAAGGAGCCGGACGTTTGCCTTTTCGGGAACAGGCTCTGCCGAGGATGCGCACCGTGAGATGTTCCTTCTCTGGGCAAGCACAGATCCCCAAACCTGTTGTGCCTGTGAATAGGCTGCAGGGGGAAGGTGAAGACCAGCAACAGCTTTCCGGGCTGCCACCTTCCGTGTGGGACAAGGAGCCGGACGTTTGCCTTTTCGGGAACAGGCTCTGCCGAGGATGCGCACCGTGAGATGTTCCTTCTCTGGGCAAGCACAGATCCCCAAACCTGTTGTGCCTGTGAATAGGCTGCAGGGGGAAGGTGAAGACCAGCAACAGCTTTCCGGGCTGCCACCTTCCGTGTGGGACAAGGAGCCGGACGTTTGCCTTTTCGGGAACAGGCTCTGCCGAGGATGCGCACCGTGAGATGTTCCTTCTCTGGGCAAGCACAGATCCCCAAACCTGTTGTGCCTGTGAATAGGCTGCAGGGGGAAGGTGAAGACCAGCAACAGCTTTCCGGGCTGCCACCTTCCGTGTGGGACAAGGAGCCGGACGTTTGCCTTTTCGGGAACAGGCTCTGCCGAGGATGCGCACCGTGAGATGTTCCTTCTCTGGGCAAGCACAGATCCCCAAACCTGTTGTGCCTGTGAATAGGCTGCAGGGGGAAGGTGAAGACCAGCAACAGCTTTCCGGGCTGCCACCTTCCGTGTGGGACAAGGAGCCGGACGTTTGCCTTTTCGGGAACAGGCTCTGCCGAGGATGCGCACCGTGAGATGTTCCTTCTCTGGGCAAGCACAGATCCCCAAACCTGTTGTGCCTGTGAATAGGCTGCAGGGGGAAGGTGAAGACCAGCAACAGCTTTCAGGGCTGCCACCATCCGTGTGGGACAAGGAGCCGGACGTTTGCCTTTTCGGGAACAGGCTCTGCCGAGGATGCGCACCGTGAGATGTTCCTTCTCTGGGCAAGCACAGATCCCCAAACCTGTTGTGCCTGTGACTAGGCTGCAGGGGGAAGGTGAAGACCAGCAACAGCTTTCCGGGCTGCCACCTTCCGTGTGGGACAAGGAGCCGGACGTTTGCCTTTTCGGGAACAGGCTCTGCCGAGGATGCGCACCGTGAGAGATTGCGTCTTTGGGAAAGCAGACATTCCCAGTGCGGTGGTGCCTGTGAATAGGCTGCAGGGGGAAGGTGAAGACCAGCAAGAGCTTTCAGGGCTGCCACCTTCCGTGTGGGACAAGGAGCCGGACGTTTGCCTTTTCGGGAACAGGCTCTGCCGAGGATGCGCACCGTGAGATGTTCCTTCTCTGGGCAAGCACAGATCCCCAAACCTGTTGTGCCTGTGAATAGGCTGCAGGGGGAAGGTGAAGACCAGCAAGAGCTTTCCGGGCTGCCACCTTCCGTGTGGGACAAGGAGCCGGACGTTTGCCTTTTCGGGAACAGGCTCTGCCGAGGATGCGCACCGTGAGATGTTCCTTCTCTGGGCAAGCACAGATCCCAAAACCTGTTGTGCCTGTGAATAGGCTGCAGGGGGAAGGTGAAGACCAGCAACAGCTTTCCGGGCTGCCACCTTCCGTGTGGGACAAGGAGCCGGACGTTTGCCTTTTCGGGAACAGGCTCTGCCGAGGATGCGCACCGTGAGATGTTCCTTCTCTGGGCAAGCACAGATCCCCAAACCTGTTGTGCCTGTGAATAGGCTGCAGGGGGAAGGTGAAGACCAGCAACAGCTTTCCGGGCTGCCACCTTCCGTGTGGGACAAGGAGCCGGACGTTTGCCTTTTCGGGAACAGGCTCTGCCGAGGATGCGCACCGTGAGATGTTCCTTCTCTGGGCAAGCACAGATCCCCAAACCTGTTGTGCCTGTGAATAGGCTGCAGGGGGAAGGTGAAGACCAGCAAGAGCTTTCCGGGCTGCCACCTTCCGTGTGGGACAAGGAGCCGGACGTTTGCCTTTTCGGGAACAGGCTCTGCCGAGGATGCGCACCGTGAGATGTTCCTTCTCTGGGCAAGCACAGATCCCCAAACCTGTTGTGCCTGTGAATAGGCTGCAGGGGGAAGGTGAAGACCAGCAACAGCTTTCCGGGCTGCCACCTTCCGTGTGGGACAAGGAGCCGGACGTTTGCCTTTTCGGGAACAGGCTCTGCCAAGGATGCGCACCGTGAGATGTTCCTTCTCTGGGCAAGCAGAGATCCCAATATCTGTTGTGCCTGTGAATAGGCTGCACGGGGAAGGCGAAGACCAGGAAGAGATTTCAGGGCTGCCACCTTCCGTGTGGGACAAGGAGCCGGACGTTTGCCTTTTCGGGAACAGGCTCTGCCGAGGATGCGCACCGTGAGAGGCTGCGTCTTCGGGAAACCAGAGATTCCCCGTGGTGCTGTGCCTGTGAATAGGCTGCACGGGGAAGGTGAAGACAAGCAACAGCTTTCAGGGCTGCCACTTTCCCTTTGGGAGAAAGAGCCGGACGTTTGCCTTTTCGGGAATAGGCTCTGCCGAGGATGCGCACCGTGAGATGTTCCTTCTCTGGGCAAGCCGAGATCCCAATATTTGTTGTGCCTGTGAATAGGCTGCACGGGGAAGGTGAAGACCAGCAAGAGCTTTCAGGGCTGCCACTTTCCGTGTGGGAGAAGGTGCTGGACGTTTGCCTTTTCGGGAACAGGCTCTGCCGAGGATGCGCACCGTGAGATGTTCCTACTAGGGGCAAGCCGAGATCCCAATATCTGTTGTGCCTGTGAATAGTCTGCAGGGGGAAGGTGAAGACCAGCAAGAGCTTTCAGGGCTGCCACCTTCCGTGTGGGACAAGGAGCCGGACGTTTGCCTTTTCGGGAAGAGGCTCTGCCGAGGATGCGCACCGTGAGATGTTCCTTCTCTGGGCAAGCAGAGATCCCAATATCTGTTGTGCCTGTGAATAGGCTGCAGGGGGAAGGTGAAGACCAGCAAGATCTTTCAGGGCTGCCACCTTCCGTGTGGGACAAGGAGCCGGACGTTTGCCTTTTCAGGTACAGGCTCTGCCGAGGATGTGCACCGTGAGATGTTCCTTCTCTGGGCAAGCCGAGATCCCAATATCTGTTGTGCCTGTGAATAGGCTGCAGGGGGAAGGTGAAGACCAGCAAGAGCTTTCAGGGCTGCCACCTTCCGTGTGGGACAAGGAGCCGGACGTTTGCCTTTTCGGGAACAGGCTCTGCCGAGGATGCGCACCGTGAGAGACTGCGTCTTTGGGAAAGCAGAGATTCCCAGTGCTTCTGTGCCTGTGAATAGGCTGCACGGGGAAGGTGAAGACCAGCAAGAGCTTTCAGGGCTGCCACCTTCGGTGTGGGACAAGGAGCCGGACGTTTGCCTTTTCGGGAATAGGCTCTGCCGAGGATGCGCACCGTGAGATGTTCCTTCTCTGGGCAAGCAGAGATCCCAATATCTGTTGTGCCTATGAATAGGCTGCACGGGGAAGGTGAAGACCAGCAACAGCTTTCAGGGCTGCCACTTTCCCTTTGGGAGAAAGAGCCGGACGTTTGCCTTTTCGGGAATAGGCTCTGCCGAGGATGCGCACCGTGAGAGACTGCGTCTTTGGGAAAGCACAGATTCCCAGTGCTGCTCTGCCTGTGAATAGGCTGCACGGGGAAGGTGAAGACCAGCAAGAGCTTTCAGGTCTGCCATCTTCCGTGTGGGACAAGGAGCCGGACGTTTGCCTTTTCGGGAACAGGCTCTGCCGAGGATGCGCACCGTGAGATGTTCCTTCTCTGGGCAAGCACAGATCCCCAAACCTGTTGTGCCTGTGAATAGGCTGCAGGGGGAAGGTGAAGACCAGCAAGAGCTTTCCGGGCTGCCACCTTCCGTGTGGGACAAGGAGCCGGAGGTTTGCCTTTTCGGGAACAGGCTCTGCCGAGGATGCGCACCGTGAGATGTTCCTTCTCTGGGCAAGCACAGATCCCAAAACCTGTTGTGCCTGTGAATAGGCTGCAGGGGGAAGGTGAAGACCAGCAAGAGCTTTCCGGGCTGCCACCTTCCGTGTGGGACAAGGAGCCGGACGTTTGCCTTTTCGGGAACAGGCTCTGCCGAGGATGCGCACCGTGAGATGTTCCTTCTCTGGGCAAGCACAGATCCCCAAACCTGTTGTGCCTGTGAATAGGCTGCAGGGGGAAGGTGAAGACCAGCAACAGCTTTCAGGTCTGCCACCTTCCGTGTGGGACAAGGAGCCGGACGTTTGCCTTTTCGGGAACAGGCTCTGCCGAGGATGCGCACCGTGAGATGTTCCTTCTCTGGGCAAGCACAGATCCCCAAACCTGTTGTGCCTGTGAATAGGCTGCAGGGGGAAGGTGAAGACCAGCAACAGCTTTCCGGGCTGCCACCTTCCGTGTGGGACAAGGAGCCGGACGTTTGCCTTTTCGGGAACAGGCTCTGCCGAGGATGCGCACCGTGAGATGTTCCTTCTCTGGGCAAGCACAGATCCCCAAACCTGTTGTGCCTGTGAATAGGCTGCAGGGGGAAGGTGAAGACCAGCAACAGCTTTCCGGGCTGCCACCTTCCGTGTGGGACAAGGAGCCGGACGTTTGCCTTTTCGGGAACAGGCTCTGCCGAGGATGCGCACCGTGAGATGTTCCTTCTCTGCGCAAGCAGAGATCCCAAAACCTGTTGTGCCTGTGAATAGGCTGCAGGGGGAAGGTGAAGACCAGCAACAGCTTTCCGGGCTGCCACCTTCCGTGTGGGACAAGGAGCCGGACGTTTGCCTTTTCGGGAACAGGCTCTGCCGAGGATGCGCACCGTGAGATGTTCCTTCTCTGGGCAAGCACAGATCCCCAAACCTGTTGTGCCTGTGAATAGGCTGCAGGGGGAAGGTGAAGACCAGCAACAGCTTTCAGGGCTGCCACCATCCGTGTGGGACAAGGAGCCGGACGTTTGCCTTTTCGGGAACAGGCTCTGCCGAGGATGCGCACCGTGAGATGTTCCTTCTCTGGGCAAGCACAGATCCCCAAACCTGTTGTGCCTGTGAATAGGCTGCAGGGGGAAGGTGAAGACCAGCAAGAGCTTTCCGGGCTGCCACCTTCCGTGTGGGACAAGGAGCCGGACGTTTGCCTTTTCGGGAACAGGCTCTGCCGAGGATGCGCACCGTGAGATATTCCTTCTCTGGGCAAGCACAGATCCCCAAACCTGTTGTGCCTGTGAATAGGCTGCAGGGGGAAGGTGAAGACCAGCAACAGCTTTCCGGGCTGCCACCTTCCGTGTGGGACAAGGAGCCGGAGGTTTGCCTTTTCGGGAACAGGCTCTGCCGAGGATGCGCACCGTGAGATGTTCCTTCTCTGGGCAAGCACAGATCCCCAAACCTGTTGTGCCTGTGAATAGGCTGCAGGGGGAAGGTGAAGACCAGCAAGAGCTTTCCGGGCTGCCACCTTCCGTGTGGGACAAGGAGCCGGACGTTTGCCTTTTCGGGAACAGGCTCTGCCGAGGATGCGCACCGTGAGATGTTCCTTCTCTGGGCAAGCACAGATCCCCAAACCTGTTGTGCCTGTGAATAGGCTGCAGGGGGAAGGTGAAGACCAGCAACAGCTTTCCGGGCTGCCACCTTCCGTGTGGGACAAGGAGCCGGACGTTTGCCTTTTCGGGAACAGGCTCTGCCGAGGATGCGCACCGTGAGATGTTCCTTCTCTGGGCAAGCACAGATCCCCAAACCTGTTGTGCCTGTGAATAGGCTGCAGGGGGAAGGTGAAGACCAGCAACAGCTTTCCGGGCTGCCACCTTCCGTGTGGGACAAGGAGCCGGACGTTTGCCTTTTCGGGAACAGGCTCTGCCGAGGATGCGCACCGTGAGATGTTCCTTCTCTGGGCAAGCACAGATCCCCAAACCTGTTGTGCCTGTGAATAGGCTGCAGGGGGAAGGTGAAGACCAGCAAGAGCTTTCCGGGCTGCCACCTTCCGTGTGGGACAAGGAGCCGGACGTTTGCCTTTTCGGGAACAGGCTCTGCCGAGGATGCGCACCGTGAGAGATTGCGTGTTTGGGAAAGCAGACATTCCCAGTGCGGTGGTGCCTGTGAATAGGCTGCAGGGGGAAGGTGAAGACCAGCAACAGCTTTCCGGGCTGCCACCTTCCGTGTGGGACAAGGAGCCGGACGTTTGCCTTTTCGGGAACAGGCTCTGCCGAGGATGCGCACCGTGAGATGTTCCTTCTCTGGGCAAGCACAGATCCCCAAACCTGTTGTGCCTGTGAATAGGCTGCAGGGGGAAGGTGAAGACCAGCAACAGCTTTCCGGGCTGCCACCTTCCGTGTGGGACAAGGAGCCGGACGTTTGCCTTTTCGGGAACAGGCTCTGCCGAGGATGCGCACCGTGAGATGTTCCTTCTCTGGGCAAGCACAGATCCCAAAACCTGTTGTGCCTGTGAATAGGCTGCAGGGGGAAGGTGAAGACCAGCAACAGCTTTCCGGGCTGCCACCTTCCGTGTGGGACAAGGAGCCGGACGTTTGCCTTTTCGGGAACAGGCTCTGCCGAGGATGCGCACCGTGAGATGTTCCTTCTCTGGGCAAGCACAGATCCCCAAACCTGTTGTGCCTGTGAATAGGCTGCAGGGGGAAGGTGAAGACCAGCAACAGCTTTCCGGGCTGCCACCTTCCGTGTGGGACAAGGAGCCGGACGTTTGCCTTTTCGGGAACAGGCTCTGCCGAGGATGCGCACCGTGAGATGTTCCTTCTCTGGGCAAGCACAGATCCCCAAACCTGTTGTGCCTGTGAATAGGCTGCAGGGGGAAGGTGAAGACCAGCAACAGCTTTCCGGGCTGCCACCTTCCGTGTGGGACAAGGAGCCGGACGTTTGCCTTTTCGGGAACAGGCTCTGCCGAGGATGCGCACCGTGAGATGTTCCTTCTCTGGGCAAGCACAGATCCCCAAACCTGTTGTGCCTGTGAATAGGCTGCAGGGGGAAGGTGAAGACCAGCAACAGCTTTCAGGGCTGCCACCATCCGTGTGGGAGAAGGAGCCGGATGTTTGCCTTTTCGGGAACAGGCTCTGCCGAGGCTGCGCACCGTGAGATGTTCCTTCTCTGGGCAAGCACAGATCCCCAACCCTGTTGTGCCTGTGAATAGGCTGCAGGGGGAAGGTGAAGACCAGCAACAGCTTTCCGGGCTGCCACCTTCCGTGTGGGACAAGGAGCCGGAGGTTTGCCTTTTCGGGAACAGGCTCTGCCGAGGATGCGCACCGTGAGAGATTGCGTCTTTGGGAAAGCAGACATTCCCAGTGCGGTGGTGCCTGTGAATAGGCTGCAGGGGGAAGGTGAAGACCAGCAACAGCTTTCCGGGCTGCCACCTTCCGTGTGGGACAAGGAGCCGGACGTTTGCCTTTTCGGGAACAGGCTCTGCCGAGGATGCGCACCGTGAGATGTTCCTTCTCTGGGCAAGCACAGATCCCCAAACCTGTTGTGCCTGTGAATAGGCTGCAGGGGGAAGGTGAAGACCAGCAACAGCTTTCCGGGCTGCCACCTTCCGTGTGGGACAAGGAGCCGGACGTTTGCCTTTTCGGGAACAGGCTCTGCCGAGGATGCGCACCGTGAGATGTTCCTTCTCTGGGCAAGCACAGATCCCCAAACCTGTTGTGCCTGTGAATAGGCTGCAGGGGGAAGGTGAAGACCAGCAACAGCTTTCCGGGCTGCCACCTTCCGTGTGGGACAAGGAGCCGGAGGTTTGCCTTTTCGGGAACAGGCTCTGCCGAGGATGCGCACCGTGAGATATTCCTTCTCTGGGCAAGCACAGATCCCCAAACCTGTTGTGCCTGTGAATAGGCTGCAGGGGGAAGGTGAAGACCAGCAAGAGCTTTCCGGGCTGCCACCTTCCGTGTGGGACAAGGAGCCGGACGTTTGCCTTTTCGGGAACAGGCTCTGCCGAGGATGCGCACCGTGAGATGTTCCTTCTCTGGGCAAGCACAGATCCCCAAACCTGTTGTGCCTGTGAATAGGCTGCAGGGGGAAGGTGAAGACCAGCAACAGCTTTCCGGGCTGCCACCTTCCGTGTGGGACAAGGAGCCGGACGTTTGCCTTTTCGGGAACAGGCTCTGCCGAGGATGCGCACCGTGAGATGTTCCTTCTCTGGGCAAGCACAGATCCCCAAACCTGTTGTGCCTGTGAATAGGCTGCAGGGGGAAGGTGAAGACCAGCAACAGCTTTCCGGGCTGCCACCTTCCGTGTGGGACAAGGAGCCGGACGTTTGCCTTTTCGGGAACAGGCTCTGCCGAGGATGCGCACCGTGAGATGTTCCTTCTCTGGGCAAGCACAGATCCCCAAACCTGTTGTGCCTGTGAATAGGCTGCAGGGGGAAGGTGAAGACCAGCAAGAGCTTTCAGGGCTGCCACCTTCCGTGTGGGACAAGGAGCCGGACGTTTGCCTTTTCGGGAACAGGCTCTGCCGAGGATGCGCACCGTGAGATGTTCCTTCTCTGGGCAAGCACAGATCCCCAAACCTGTTGTGCCTGTGAATAGGCTGCAGGGGGAAGGTGAAGACCAGCAACAGCTTTCCGGGCTGCCACCTTCCGTGTGGGACAAGGAGCCGGACGTTTGCCTTTTCGGGAACAGGCTCTGCCGAGGATGCGCACCGTGAGATGTTCCTTCTCTGGGCAAGCACAGATCCCCAAACCTGTTGTGCCTGTGAATAGGCTGCAGGGGGAAGGTGAAGACCAGCAACAGCTTTCCGGGCTGCCACCTTCCGTGTGGGACAAGGAGCCGGACGTTTGCCTTTTCGGGAACAGGCTCTGCCGAGGATGCGCACCGTGAGATGTTCCTTCTCTGGGCAAGCACAGATCCCCAAACCTGTTGTGCCTGTGAATAGGCTGCAGGGGGAAGGTGAAGACCAGCAACAGCTTTCCGGGCTGCCACCTTCCGTGTGGGACAAGGAGCCGGACGTTTGCCTTTTCGGGAACAGGCTCTGCCGAGGATGCGCACCGTGAGATGTTCCTTCTCTGGGCAAGCACAGATCCCCAAACCTGTTGTGCCTGTGAATAGGCTGCAGGGGGAAGGTGAAGACCAGCAACAGCTTTCCGGGCTGCCACCTTCCGTGTGGGACAAGGAGCCGGACGTTTGCCTTTTCGGGAACAGGCTCTGCCGAGGATGCGCACCGTGAGATGTTCCTTCTCTGGGCAAGCACAGATCCCCAAACCTGTTGTGCCTGTGAATAGGCTGCAGGGGGAAGGTGAAGACCAGCAACAGCTTTCCGGGCTGCCACCTTCCGTGTGGGACAAGGAGCCGGACGTTTGCCTTTTCGGGAACAGGCTCTGCCGAGGATGCGCACCGTGAGATGTTCCTTCTCTGGGCAAGCACAGATCCCCAAACCTGTTGTGCCTGTGAATAGGCTGCAGGGGGAAGGTGAAGACCAGCAACAGCTTTCAGGGCTGCCACCATCCGTGTGGGACAAGGAGCCGGACGTTTGCCTTTTCGGGAACAGGCTCTGCCGAGGATGCGCACCGTGAGATGTTCCTTCTCTGGGCAAGCACAGATCCCCAAACCTGTTGTGCCTGTGAATAGGCTGCAGGGGGAAGGTGAAGACCAGCAACAGCTTTCCGGGCTGCCACCTTCCGTGTGGGACAAGGAGCCGGACGTTTGCCTTTTCGGGAACAGGCTCTGCCGAGGATGCGCACCGTGAGAGATTGCGTCTTTGGGAAAGCAGACATTCCCAGTGCGGTGGTGCCTGTGAATAGGCTGCAGGGGGAAGGTGAAGACCAGCAAGAGCTTTCAGGGCTGCCACCTTCCGTGTGGGACAAGGAGCCGGACGTTTGCCTTTTCGGGAACAGGCTCTGCCGAGGATGCGCACCGTGAGATGTTCCTTCTCTGGGCAAGCACAGATCCCCAAACCTGTTGTGCCTGTGAATAGGCTGCAGGG